>NW_025725883.1:72500-80000 GCF_021461395.2 Schistocerca americana
AAAATACGTGACTTTACTAGGCGCGGTCGACCCACGTGGCGCCGCGCCGTACGGGCCCAACTTGTTTGCCGGACGGGGCACTCGGGCGGCGCTGTCTGGGATCTGTTCCCGGCGCCGCCCTGCCCCTACCGGTCGACCATGGGTGTCTATAGTTCGATGTCGGGACTCGGAATCGTCTGTAGACGACTTAGGTACCGGGCGGGGTGTTGTACTCGGTAGAGCAGTTGCCACGCTGCGATCTGTTGAGACTCAGCCCTAGCTTGGGGGATTCGTCTTGTCGCGAGACGAGACCCCCAGGGGCTGGCCGCCAACAGGGGCACGTGTGGGCCGCTTTTTGCTTTTGCTTCTGTACGGCGTATCGGTCCGGCCGGGCGCGCCGCACCCAGGGCGCTGCATTGGGTGCGGCGGACGGCGGCGTATCGGTTGGCGGGCCCCTTGCCGCCTGCGCGGGCGCTGCGATGGGTGCCGCCTCCGTGCGCGCGGCGGGGGAGGCGGCGCCGGCCGGGCGCCTTGTGTTCCGCCGCGCTACAGCGTATCGCTTTGGCGACCGGCGCTGGGTGCCGCGATGGGTGCCGGACGGTCGATGTCGGCCCACCGGCCGGCGCGCCGCGCGGAGGCGGCGTCGGCGGGCGGGTGTCGGGCGGTGCCCGGCGGTCGACGGTACGTTTCCGCCGTCCCGTGGTAACATAGCGTCCACCGCAGTACGGTGACCTACAATACCCGTACACTATGGATGTGAAATAAAATATAATAACACATGATGCTCCGCAAGAAAATAGACTTGGGATAGGGTGTGTCGTTGGCAAGTCCCCGGGGCGGCTAGTGTGGGTGGTGATAAGTCCGTAGTGGGCGAGGTATGACGACGATGCCGCCATCTATGCGAATGTGACGCAACGACATTGACATCCAGCCCAGAAACGGCACCTCCATCTACAGGGATCCGACGGAACTACGCCAACCATGCCGGCAAAACAGTATCGCCATCTATGAAAATACGGCGAAACCACATGCAATACCTCCATCTATGCGAATCTGACAACACTACGTCCGCCATGTCGAGCGCACCACAAAACACAGCGCCATCTGTAGGTCTCCCGCGGCATGACGTCCTGCAACGACGATACCGCCATCTATGAGACGCCAAGCCGACCAAGACATCGATGGGCCCACAGTGCCCATCATTCGACCCCACCCACAAAGCCTGCGTCCTCTGTCGACCACAGCACCCCAACGCCAGCGCCTCTGCCGCACGAAATCGTGGACCGGCAATCACTCCACCTGCGCCCCACTCCAACCGCCCAACTCGCAACTCCAGCGGATGAACGGCGGACCTTTCCCGCAGTCGCAATGTGCAATCCACCCCTATAACATGCGTTTCATGAAGAGGTACGTCCAATATGCGACATTCCCGCTGTCCCTATACATGAGCTGCGAGCTGTACCAGTTACGAGCTAGAGACGCGATCGCGTTGCTCTCTGTACGAATGCCGATGCTGAGCGGTCAGCTAGGAGGCGCTCCATCCATGTCGGTACCGGTGAGCGTTGCACTCGCAGTCGCAAAAACGTACGGCAAGTATATTACTCGGAAGAGTCAATGACAGTCCACGCCCCCCTGCGTGGGAAGAGTCTTTCTAGGCCATGACCCACCGGAAGGGCGCAGCGTCCCCCACCCCAGACATGTGACGTCACACCATCGGTATTGACGACTAGACTGATTCCTTATAATCATTTGCCATACACCGGTGGAAGCTGCCGAGACGAGTAACTACATAGCGGGCTCGCCGTGTCACTAATGTACAGAGATACAACAGTTTCGACTGGAACCGGATTAAACGTATACACGGCGCTGATTAGTAATAGATAGAGCCATCAGAATACAGATAATGTATACAACTGTCCGTATACATGCTGAAAGACTCTGCTCACAATCACAACCACACGTCAGCCACACACCCTTATCACGCACTACTCTCTGCCTGTAACACGCACACAGACAATATGTAAGCACCAGCATGGAACAACACCCAGTGCATCCTCTCCGCCACATTAGACAATCCACACTGTCATAACCAGACTGGGAGGTCCACTCAGAAAACAGAATATCCCACCCACCCGACAACCACCATTGCTCAGCCAAGCCACCAACACCCACACATGTCCTACACAGGGGTGCACCCAACATCACAATACTGCCTCCTCTCACAGCACACAAACAATGGCAGGAATGAAAGACACAGGTCTGCCACAAGCATGGAATGAGAGCGCCGCCTGTCATGAGCCAAAGGTGCATCCTGACGTGGCAAATCAGATGATGCCGCAGGCATCCACTTACTATAATCACAATCAACAAACCGGCCGCCCCGCCCCCCATTAAACCTTTCCTTACAACAATGTGTACCTTAACCTAACCTATATCGTACCGTAACCTAACCTATATCGTACCGTAACCTAACCTATATCGTACCGTAACCTAACCTATATCGTACCGTAACCTAACCTATATCGTACCGTAACCTAACCTATATCGTACCGTAACCTAACCTATATCGTACCGTAACCTAACCTATATCGTACCGTAACCTAACCTATATCGTACCGTAACCTAACCTATATCGTACCGTAACCTAACCTATATCGTACCGTAACCTAACCTATATCGTACCGTAACCTAACCTATATCGTACCGTAACCTAACCTATATCGTACCGTAACCTAACCTATATCGTACCGTAACCTAACCTATATCGTACCGTAACCTAACCTATATCGTACCGTAACCTATCCTATGTCGTACCGTAACCTAACCTATGTCGTACCGTAACCTAACCTATGTCGTACCGTAACCTAACCTATATCGTACCGTAACCTAACCTATGTCGTACCGTAACCTAACCTATGTCGTACCGTAACCTAACCTATGTCGTACCGTAACCTAACCTATGTCGTACCGTAACCTAACCTATGTCGTACCGTAACCTAACCTATGTCGTACCGTAACCTAACCTATGTCGTACCGTAACCTAACCTATGTCGTACCGTAACCTAACCTATGTCGTACCGTAACCTAACCTATGTCGTACCGTAACCTAACCTATGTCGTACCGTAACCTAACCTATGTCGTACCGTAACCTAACCTATGTCGTACCGTAACCTAACCTATGTCGTACCGTAACCTAACCTATGTCGTACCGTAACCTAACCTATGTCGTACCGTAACCTAACCTATGTCGTACCGTAACCTAACCTATGTCGTACCGTAACCTAACCTATGTCGTACCGTAACCTAACCTATGTCGTACCGTAACCTAACCTATGTCGTACCGTAACCTAACCTATGTCGTACCGTAACCTAACCTATGTCGTACCGTAACCTAACCTATGTCGTACCTTAACCTAACCTATGTCGTACCTTAACCTAACCTATGTCGTACGTTAACCTAACCTATGTCGTACCTTAACCTAACCTATGTCGTACCTTAACCTAACCTGTATTGCGCCTTAACCTAACCTGTATTGCGCCTTAACCTAACCTGTATTGCGCCTTAACCTAACCTGTATTGCGCCTTAACCTAACCTGTATTGCGCCTTAACCTAACCTGTATTGCGCCTTAACCTAACCTGTATTGCGCCTTAACCTAACCTGTATTGCGCCTTAACCTAACCTGTATTGCGCCTTAACCTAACCTGTATTGCGCCTTAACCTAACCTGTATTGCGCCTTAACCTAACCTGTATTGCGCCTTAACCTAACCTGTATTGCGCCTTAACCTAACCTGTATTGCGCCTTAACCTAACCTGTATTGCGCCTTAACCTAACCTGTATTGCGCCTTAACCTAACCTGTATTGCGCCTTAACCTAACCTGTATTGCGCCTTAACCTAACCTGTATTGCGCCTTAACCTAACCTGTATTGCGCCTTAACCTAACCTGTATTGCGCCTTAACCTAACCTGTATTGCGCCTTAACCTAACCTGTATTGCGCCTTAACCTAACCTGTATTGCGCCTTAACCTAACCTGTATGGCGCCTTAACCTAACCTGTATGGCGCCTTAACGTAACCTGTATTGCGCCTTAACGTAACCTATATTGCGCCTTAACGTAACCTATATTGCGCCTTAACCTAACCTATATTGCGCCTTAACGTAACCTATATTGCGCCTTAACGTAACCTATATTGCGCCTTAACCTAACCTATATTGCGCCTTAACCTAACCTATATTGCGCCTTAACCTAACCTATATTGCGCCTTAACCTAACCTATATTGCGCCTTAACCTAACCTATATTGCGCCTTAACCTAACCTATATTGCGCCTTAACGTAACCTATATTGCGCCTTAACCTAACCTATATTGCGCCTTAACCTAACCTATATTGCGCCTTAACCTAACCTATATTGCGCCCTAACGTAACCTATATTGCGCCTTAACGTAACCTATATTGCGCCTTAACGTAACCTATATTGCGCCTTAACCTAACCTATATTGCGCCTTAACCTAACCTATATTGCGCCTTAACCTAACCTATATTGCGCCTTAACCTAACCTATATTGCGCCTTAACGTAACCTATATTGCGCCTTAACGTAACCTATATTGCGCCTTAACGTAACCTATATTGCGCCTTAACGTAACCTATATTGCGCCTTAACGTAACCTATATTGCGCCTTAACGTAACCTATATTGCGCCTTAACGTAACCTATATTGCGCCTTAACGTAACCTATATTGCGCCTTAACCTAACCTATATTGCGCCTTAACGTAACCTATATTGCGCCTTAATGTAACCTATATTGCGCCTTAATGTAACCTATATTGCGCCTTAATGTAACCTATATTGCGCCTTAATGTAACCTACGTTGCGCCTTAACGTAACCTACGTTGCGCCTTAACGTAACCTACGTTGCGCCTTAACGTAACCTACGTTGCGCCTTAACGTAACCTACGTTGCGCCTTAACGTAACCTACGTTGCGCCGTAACGTAACCTACGTTGCGCCGTAACGCAACCCACGTTGCGCCGTAACGTAACCCACGTTGCGCCGTAACGTAACACACGTTGGGCCTTAACCCAACACACGTTGGGCCTTAACCCAACACACGTTGGGCCTTAACCCAACACACGTTGGGCCTTAACCCAACACACGTTGGGCCTTAACCCAACACACGTTGGGCCTTAACCCAACACACGTTGGGCCTTAACCCAACACACGTTGGGCCTTAACCCAACACACGTTGGGCCTTAACCCAACACACGTTGGGCCTTAACCCAACACACGTTGGGCCTTAACCCAACACACGTTGGGCCTTAACCCAACACACGTTGGGCCTTAACCCAACACACGTTGGGCCTTAACCTGCTCTGTAATTGTCATACGACGCGTTAAATTAGTGTAGTGTTGCCTAACTGCAACCCCCGCAATATAGTTTGCTACTCGCACTGCCCGGTCCCCAGTGTATCGCGTTCATGTTAAACACCTTGCAGCTATACACTGTAATGTGGATGGCAGCAGGACGTACATGCTCAATGCCCTTTGCAGTTGTTCATTGGCATTTGCAGTTGTTCATTGGCATTTGCATGGCGAAGCACTTAGCCTACGCTGTGGTACGGCCTGTGTCAACTGTCCGCTGATGTTGTACGTCCAAATCACACACTGTACTGCACATTGGTCCTCATGTACTGAATGATACATCGTGGTACATGTGACCGTACAACGACTGCGCCAACAACGGCGAACCATGCGGTCCAAATGTTGTGCACTCAGCTACGTGTCGTCTCCCTATAAGAGCTGGATTGCAGTGTGGTATGCCCTGGATGGCGATCAGCATGAGCCGTCTGTTGATGTAGTGGCGCGTGTTGTCAGACGTAGTCGTCTCTTCTCACACACCGTGATAGCATGGTGCACTGCGTTCCACATCTGCGACATGCGACAGAGGCCGGTTGACAGTCGTTCGCGCAATGGACATCGCATACGTACGGGGGCCACCTTCCACGTGTTCGCGAAGCGTGCACATGTTGTTGCGTGTATGTGGGCAGACATAGTGTGTCGTGACACCTGACACAGGCATGCAACAATCGTTGAATTTGCAAATGGCGATGGACGCCTACGTTTGCTGGTGACGTTACGCAAATGAACAACTGGTAAACCGTTGTGGTGCGGTTGTTCTCGCTAGAGGTGAATCAGTGATGGCGACGATCGGTTGAGCTACCAACCGGTTGTTCCAGCGATACCCACCATGCCCACGAACGTGAATGGCATCTGGGTGTGAAGCGATACGCGGCGGTGGCTGGGTGGGACCGTCCCCGGCCGGTGAGGGGGGGCCTCCCGGCGTGCTGGCCGCGCGGTGCGTGGGCGCACGCGCTACAGCCGGCTGGTGGGGGCGGCCAGTGGCAGGCGCGCCGGCCGACGGAGGCGGCAGGCGGCGCAGCTGCGCGCCGGCGCACCCTGCACGCGGCGCCGTGCGGCCAAAGTAGGTCCTCGCGGGCCCGGTGCGAAGCGCGGTGGACATCTGCAGTGTGCTGGTCCGATTGAGGACTGTGTGCGCTGAGGATGCGCCGCCGCCCGGCGCTCGGCGCCGCGACGCCGTCTGCTGCTCGGTCGCCTCTGCGGTTCTCGCAGGTGGTTTGTATCGCAGCTGTGCGGACGTGTTGGCGCGTGCGCTGTGCTGGGAGAGTTCGCTTCGGCACCCAAGTGGGGCTTTTGTCCTTCTGTGGCGCTGGCGTTGGAGCTGCCGGTCACCGTAGGTGGCGCGTGTTGTCTCCCGCCGGCAATGCCACGACAGCACGCTCCCGGGCCTCTGTCGGCAGCGGCAAGCTCAGTTGGGAGCACGGGTGGTCGCACCTAAAGCGTCTACTCGCCAAACTCCGGGCGATTGCGCCTCTCTCGAACCCGACCAAGTACTTAGGACGGCGCTGCGCGCCGCCGGGACCTGAGAGGGTTTCGAGGTGTATGGTGCAGGGGAGCTCAGCCTCCTCCTGTTTGCAGAATAATTGAGCGGACGCTTGCGTGTTCGCGCGGGCCCCCGGGACACACTCCCGGGCGGCCGGCTGCTCAGCTCTAGTTGACGCAGCTCCCTGGTTGATCCTGCCAGTAGTCATATGCTTGTCTCAAAGATTAAGCCATGCATGTCTCAGTACAAGCCGCATTAAGGTGAAACCGCGAATGGCTCATTAAATCAGTTATGGTTCCTTAGATCGTACCCACGTTACTTGGATAACTGTGGTAATTCTAGAGCTAATACATGCAAACAGAGTCCCGACCAGAGATGGAAGGGACGCTTTTATTAGATCAAAACCAATCGGTCGGCTCGTCCGGTCCGTTTGCCTTGGTGACTCTGAATAACTTTGGGCTGATCGCACGGTCCTCGTACCGGCGACGCATCTTTCAAATGTCTGCCTTATCAACTGTCGATGGTAGGTTCTGCGCCTACCATGGTTGTAACGGGTAACGGGGAATCAGGGTTCGATTCCGGAGAGGGAGCCTGAGAAACGGCTACCACATCCAA
>NW_025725883.1:87500-107500 GCF_021461395.2 Schistocerca americana
GAAGAGGTACGTCCAATATGCGACATTCCCGCTGTCCCTATACATGAGCTGCGAGCTGTACCAGTTACGAGCTAGAGACGCGATCGCGTTGCTCTCTGTACGAATGCCGATGCTGAGCGGTCAGCTAGGAGGCGCTCCATCCATGTCGGTACCGGTGAGCGTTGCACTCGCAGTCGCAAAAACGTACGGCAAGTATATTACTCGGAAGAGTCAATGACAGTCCACGCCCCCCTGCGTGGGAAGAGTCTTTCTAGGCCATGACCCACCGGAAGGGCGCAGCGTCCCCCACCCCAGACATGTGACGTCACACCATCGGTATCGACGACTAGACTGATTCCTTATAATCATTTGCCATACACCGGTGGAAGCTGCCGAGACGAGTAACTACATAGCGGGCTCGCCGTGTCACTAATGTACAGAGATACAACAGTTTCGACTGGAACCGGATTAAACGTATACACGGCGCTGATTAGTAATAGATAGAGCCATCAGAATACAGATAATGTATACAACTGTCCGTATACATGCTGAAAGACTCTGCTCACAATCACAACCACACGTCAGCCACACACCCTTATCACGCACTACTCTCTGCCTGTAACACGCACACAGACAATATGTAAGCACCAGCATGGAACAACACCCAGTGCATCCTCTCCGCCACATTAGACAATCCACACTGTCATAACCAGACTGGGAGGTCCACTCAGAAAACAGAATATCCCACCCACCCGACAACCACCATTGCTCAGCCAAGCCACCAACACCCACACATGTCCTACACAGGGGTGCACCCAACATCACAATACTGCCTCCTCTCACAGCACACAAACAATGGCAGGAATGAAAGACACAGGTCTGCCACAAGCATGGAATGAGAGCGCCGCCTGTCATGAGCCAAAGGTGCATCCTGACGTGGCAAATCAGATGATGCCGCAGGCATCCACTTACTATAATCACAATCAACAAACCGGCCGCCCCGCCCCCCATTAAACCTTTCCTTACAACAATGTGTACCTTAACCTAACCTATATCGTACCGTAACCTAACCTATATCGTACCGTAACCTAACCTATATCGTACCGTAACCTAACCTATATCGTACCGTAACCTAACCTATATCGTACCGTAACCTAACCTATATCGTACCGTAACCTAACCTATATCGTACCGTAACCTAACCTATATCGTACCGTAACCTAACCTATATCGTACCGTAACCTAACCTATATCGTACCGTAACCTAACCTATGTCGTACCGTAACCTAACCTATGTCGTACCGTAACCTAACCTATGTCGTACCGTAACCTAACCTATGTCGTACCGTAACCTAACCTATGTCGTACCGTAACCTAACCTATGTCGTACCGTAACCTAACCTATGTCGTACCGTAACCTAACCTATGTCGTACCGTAACCTAACCTATGTCGTACCGTAACCTAACCTATGTCGTACCGTAACCTAACCTATGTCGTACCGTAACCTAACCTATGTCGTACCGTAACCTAACCTATGTCGTACCGTAACCTAACCTATGTCGTACCGTAACCTAACCTATGTCGTACCGTAACCTAACCTATGTCGTACCGTAACCTAACCTATGTCGTACCGTAACCTAACCTATGTCGTACCGTAACCTAACCTATGTCGTACCGTAACCTAACCTATGTCGTACCGTAACCTAACCTATGTCGTACCGTAACCTAACCTATGTCGTACCGTAACCTAACCTATGTCGTACCGTAACCTAACCTATGTCGTACCGTAACCTAACCTATGTCGTACCTTAACCTAACCTATGTCGTACCTTAACCTAACCTATGTCGTACCTTAACCTAACCTATGTCGTACCTTAACCTAACCTGTATTGCGCCTTAACCTAACCTGTATTGCGCCTTAACCTAACCTGTATTGCGCCTTAACCTAACCTGTATTGCGCCTTAACCTAACCTGTATTGCGCCTTAACCTAACCTGTATTGCGCCTTAACCTAACCTGTATTGCGCCTTAACCTAACCTGTATTGCGCCTTAACCTAACCTGTATTGCGCCTTAACCTAACCTGTATTGCGCCTTAACCTAACCTGTATTGCGCCTTAACCTAACCTGTATTGCGCCTTAACCTAACCTGTATTGCGCCTTAACCTAACCTGTATTGCGCCTTAACCTAACCTGTATTGCGCCTTAACCTAACCTGTATTGCGCCTTAACCTAACCTGTATTGCGCCTTAACCTAACCTGTATTGCGCCTTAACCTAACCTGTATTGCGCCTTAACCTAACCTGTATGGCGCCTTAACCTAACCTGTATGGCGCCTTAACGTAACCTGTATTGCGCCTTAACGTAACCTATATTGCGCCTTAACGTAACCTATATTGCGCCTTAACCTAACCTATATTGCGCCTTAACCTAACCTATATTGCGCCTTAACGTAACCTATATTGCGCCTTAACCTAACCTATATTGCGCCTTAACCTAACCTATATTGCGCCTTAACCTAACCTATATTGCGCCTTAACCTAACCTATATTGCGCCTTAACCTAACCTATATTGCGCCTTAACGTAACCTATATTGCGCCTTAACCTAACCTATATTGCGCCTTAACCTAACCTATATTGCGCCTTAACCTAACCTATATTGCGCCTTAACGTAACCTATATTGCGCCTTAACGTAACCTATATTGCGCCTTAACGTAACCTATATTGCGCCTTAACCTAACCTATATTGCGCCTTAACCTAACCTATATTGCGCCTTAACCTAACCTATATTGCGCCTTAACCTAACCTATATTGCGCCTTAACCTAACCTATATTGCGCCTTAACGTAACCTATATTGCGCCTTAACGTAACCTATATTGCGCCTTAACGTAACCTATATTGCGCCTTAATGTAACCTATATTGCGCCTTAATGTAACCTATATTGCGCCTTAATGTAACCTATATTGCGCCTTAATGTAACCTACGTTGCGCCTTAACGTAACCTACGTTGCGCCTTAACGTAACCTACGTTGCGCCTTAACGTAACCTACGTTGCGCCTTAACGTAACCTACGTTGCGCCTTAACGTAACCTACGTTGCGCCGTAACGTAACCTACGTTGCGCCGTAACGCAACCCACGTTGCGCCGTAACGTAACCCACGTTGCGCCGTAACGTAACACACGTTGGGCCTTAACCCAACACACGTTGGGCCTTAACCCAACACACGTTGGGCCTTAACCCAACACACGTTGGGCCTTAACCCAACACACGTTGGGCCTTAACCCAACACACGTTGGGCCTTAACCCAACACACGTTGGGCCTTAACCCAACACACGTTGGGCCTTAACCCAACACACGTTGGGCCTTAACCCAACACACGTTGGGCCTTAACCCAACACACGTTGGGCCTTAACCCAACACACGTTGGGCCTTAACCCAACACACGTTGGGCCTTAACCTGCTCTGTAATTGTCATACGACGCGTTAAATTAGTGTAGTGTTGCCTAACTGCAACCCCCGCAATATAGTTTGCTACTCGCACTGCCCGGTCCCCAGTGTATCGCTTCATGTTAAACACCTTGCAGCTATACACTGTAATGTGGATGGCAGCAGGACGTACATGCTCAATGCCCTTTGCAGTTGTTCATTGGCATTTGCAGTTGTTCATTGGCATTTGCATGGCGAAGCACTTAGCCTACGCTGTGGTACGGCCTGTGTCAACTGTCCGCTGATGTTGTACGTCCAAATCACACACTGTACTGCACATTGGTCCTCATGTACTGAATGATACATCGTGGTACATGTGACCGTACAACGACTGCGCCAACAACGGCGAACCATGCGGTCCAAATGTTGTGCACTCAGCTACGTGTCGTCTCCCTATAAGAGCTGGATTGCAGTGTGGTATGCCCTGGATGGCGATCAGCATGAGCCGTCTGTTGATGTAGTGGCGCGTGTTGTCAGACGTAGTCGTCTCTTCTCACACACCGTGATAGCATGGTGCACTGCGTTCCACATCTGCGACATGCGACAGAGGCCGGTTGACAGTCGTTCGCGCAATGGACATCGCATACGTACGGGGGCCACCTTCCACGTGTTCGCGAAGCGTGCACATGTTGTTGCGTGTATGTGGGCAGACATAGTGTGTCGTGACACCTGACACAGGCATGCAACAATCGTTGAATTTGCAAATGGCGATGGACGCCTACGTTTGCTGGTGACGTTACGCAAATGAACAACTGGTAAACCGTTGTGGTGCGGTTGTTCTCGCTAGAGGTGAATCAGTGATGGCGACGATCGGTTGAGCTACCAACCGGTTGTTCCAGCGATACCCACCATGCCCACGAACGTGAATGGCATCTGGGTGTGAAGCGATACGCGGCGGTGGCTGGGTGGGACCGTCCCCGGCCGGTGAGGGGGGGCCTCCCGGCGTGCTGGCCGCGCGGTGCGTGGGCGCACGCGCTACAGCCGGCTGGTGGGGGCGGCCAGTGGCAGGCGCGCCGGCCGACGGAGGCGGCAGGCGGCGCAGCTGCGCGCCGGCGCACCCTGCACGCGGCGCCGTGCGGCCAAAGTAGGTCCTCGCGGGCCCGGTGCGAAGCGCGGTGGACATCTGCAGTGTGCTGGTCCGATTGAGGACTGTGTGCGCTGAGGATGCGCCGCCGCCCGGCGCTCGGCGCCGCGACGCCGTCTGCTGCTCGGTCGCCTCTGCGGTTCTCGCAGGTGGTTTGTATCGCAGCTGTGCGGACGTGTTGGCGCGTGCGCTGTGCTGGGAGAGTTCGCTTCGGCACCCAAGTGGGGCTTTTGTCCTTCTGTGGCGCTGGCGTTGGAGCTGCCGGTCACCGTAGGTGGCGCGTGTTGTCTCCCGCCGGCAATGCCACGACAGCACGCTCCCGGGCCTCTGTCGGCAGCGGCAAGCTCAGTTGGGAGCACGGGTGGTCGCACCTAAAGCGTCTACTCGCCAAACTCCGGGCGATTGCGCCTCTCTCGAACCCGACCAAGTACTTAGGACGGCGCTGCGCGCCGCCGGGACCTGAGAGGGTTTCGAGGTGTATGGTGCAGGGGAGCTCAGCCTCCTCCTGTTTGCAGAATAATTGAGCGGACGCTTGCGTGTTCGCGCGGGCCCCCGGGACACACTCCCGGGCGGCCGGCTGCTCAGCTCTAGTTGACGCAGCTCCCTGGTTGATCCTGCCAGTAGTCATATGCTTGTCTCAAAGATTAAGCCATGCATGTCTCAGTACAAGCCGCATTAAGGTGAAACCGCGAATGGCTCATTAAATCAGTTATGGTTCCTTAGATCGTACCCACGTTACTTGGATAACTGTGGTAATTCTAGAGCTAATACATGCAAACAGAGTCCCGACCAGAGATGGAAGGGACGCTTTTATTAGATCAAAACCAATCGGTCGGCTCGTCCGGTCCGTTTGCCTTGGTGACTCTGAATAACTTTGGGCTGATCGCACGGTCCTCGTACCGGCGACGCATCTTTCAAATGTCTGCCTTATCAACTGTCGATGGTAGGTTCTGCGCCTACCATGGTTGTAACGGGTAACGGGGAATCAGGGTTCGATTCCGGAGAGGGAGCCTGAGAAACGGCTACCACATCCAAGGAAGGCAGCAGGCGCGCAAATTACCCACTCCCGGCACGGGGAGGTAGTGACGAAAAATAACGATACGGGACTCATCCGAGGCCCCGTAATCGGAATGAGTACACTTTAAATCCTTTAACGAGTATCTATTGGAGGGCAAGTCTGGTGCCAGCAGCCGCGGTAATTCCAGCTCCAATAGCGTATATTAAAGTTGTTGCGGTTAAAAAGCTCGTAGTTGGATTTGTGTCCCACGCTGTTGGTTCACCGCCCGTCGGTGTTTAACTGGCATGTATCGTGGGACGTCCTGCCGGTGGGGCGAGCTGAAGGCGTGCGACGCGCCTCGTGCGTGCTCGTGCGTCCCGAGGCGGACCCCGTTGCAATCCTACCAGGGTGCTCTTGAGTGAGTGTCTCGGTGGGCCGGCACGTTTACTTTGAACAAATTAGAGTGCTTAAAGCAGGCAAGCCCGCCTGAATACTGTGTGCATGGAATAATGGAATAGGACCTCGGTTCTATTTTGTTGGTTTTCGGAACCCGAGGTAATGATTAATAGGGACAGGCGGGGGCGTTCGTATTGCGACGTTAGAGGTGAAATTCTTGGATCGTCGCAAGACGAACAGAAGCGAAAGCATTTGCCAAGTATGTTTTCATTAATCAAGAACGAAAGTTAGAGGTTCGAAGGCGATCAGATACCGCCCTAGTTCTAACCATAAACGATGCCAGCCAGCGATCCGCCGCAGTTCCTCCGATGACTCGGCGGGCAGCCTCCGGGAAACCAAAGCTTTTGGGTTCCGGGGGAAGTATGGTTGCAAAGCTGAAACTTAAAGGAATTGACGGAAGGGCACCACCAGGAGTGGAGCCTGCGGCTTAATTTGACTCAACACGGGAAACCTCACCAGGCCCGGACACCGGAAGGATTGACAGATTGATAGCTCTTTCTTGATTCGGTGGGTGGTGGTGCATGGCCGTTCTTAGTTGGTGGAGCGATTTGTCTGGTTAATTCCGATAACGAACGAGACTCTAGCCTGCTAACTAGTCGCGTGACATCCTTCGTGCTGTCAGCGATTACTTTTCTTCTTAGAGGGACAGGCGGCTTCTAGCCGCACGAGATTGAGCAATAACAGGTCTGTGATGCCCTTAGATGTTCTGGGCCGCAGGCGCGCTACACTGAAGGAATCAGCGTGTCTTCCTAGGCCGAAAGGTCGGGGTAACCCGCTGAACCTCCTTCGTGCTAGGGATTGGGGCTTGCAATTGTTCCCCATGAACGAGGAATTCCCAGTAAGCGCGAGTCATAAGCTCGCGTTGATTACGTCCCTGCCCTTTGTACACACCGCCCGTCGCTACTACCGATTGAATGATTTAGTGAGGTCTTCGGACTGGTACGCGGCATTGACTCTGTCGTTGCCGATGCTACCGGAAAGATGACCAAACTTGATCATTTAGAGGAAGTAAAAGTCGTAACAAGGTTTCCGTAGGTGAACCTGCGGAAGGATCATTACCGACTAGACTGCATGTCTTTCGATGTGCGTGTCGTGTCGCGCAACACGCTACCTGTACGGCTCGCAGTAGCCGTGCGCCGCGTGCGGAACCACGCGTGCTTCTCAAAACTAACGCCAATGTTGTGTGGTACGAGCGCTGAAGCGCTGGAGCGGCTGGCCTGCGGCACCTGGCGCCTGGCGCCGGTTTTGAATGACTTTCGCCCGACTGCCTGTCCGCTCCGGTGTGGAGCCGTACGACGCCCATCGGCCGTGAGGCCGTTGGACACAGAACGCTTGAACAGGGGCCGCCACACGCCTACGTCCCGCCTATGCAACTGTCTTGAAAGAGACAGTGGAAACTAAGAAAAAGATCACCCAGGACGGTGGATCACTCGGCTCGTGGGTCGATGAAGAACGCAGCAAATTGCGCGTCGACATGTGAACTGCAGGACACATGAACATCGACGTTTCGAACGCACATTGCGGTCCATGGATTCCGTTCCCGGGCCACGTCTGGCTGAGGGTCGGCTACGTATACTGAAGCGCGCGGCGTTTGCCCCGCTTCGCAGACCTGGGAGCGTCGCGGCCGCCTGTGGGGCCGGCCGCGCCTCCTTAAACGTGCGATGCGCGCCCGTCGCCTGGCGGTTCGCATACCGGTACTTACTCGGTAGCGTGCACAGCCGGCTGGCGGTGTGGCGTGCGACACCTCGTACAACGACCTCAGAGCAGGCGAGACTACCCGCTGAATTTAAGCATATTACTAAGCGGAGGAAAAGAAACTAACAAGGATTCCCCCAGTAGCGGCGAGCGAACAGGGAAGAGTCCAGCACCGAACCCCGCAGGCTGCCGCCTGTCGTGGCATGTGGTGTTTGGGAGGGTCCACTACCCCGACGCCTCGCGCCGAGCCCAAGTCCAACTTGAATGAGGCCACGGCCCGTAGAGGGTGCCAGGCCCGTAGCGGCCGGTGCGAGCGTCGGCGGGACCTCTCCTTCGAGTCGGGTTGCTTGAGAGTGCAGCTCCAAGTGGGTGGTAAACTCCATCTGAGACTAAATATGACCACGAGACCGATAGCGAACAAGTACCGTGAGGGAAAGTTGAAAAGAACTTTGAAGAGAGAGTTCAAAAGTACGTGAAACCGTTCTGGGGTAAACGTGAGAAGTCCGAAAGGTCGAACGGGTGAGATTCACGCCCATCCGGCCACTGGCCTCCGCCCTCGGCAGATGGGGCCGGCCGCCCGCGCGGAGCAATCCGCGGCGGGGTCGTGTCCGGTTGCCTTTCCACTCGCCGCGGGGTGGGGCCGTTCCGGTGTGCGGTGGGCCGCACTTCTCCCCTAGTAGGACGTCGCGACCCGCTGGGTGCCGGCCTACGGCCCGGGTGCGCAGCCTGTCCTTCCGCGGGCCTCGGTTCGCGTCTGTTGGGCAGAGCCCCGGTGTCCTGGCTGGCTGCCCGGCGGTATATCTGGAGGAGTCGATTCGCCCCTTTGGGCGCTCGGGCTCCCGGCAAGCGCGCGCGGTTCTTCCCGGATGACGGACCTACCTGGCCCGGCCCCGGACCCGCGCCGCTGTTGGCTCGGGATGCTCTCGGGCGGAATAATCGCTCCCGTCAGCGGCGCTTCAGCTTTGGACAATTTCACGACCCGTCTTGAAACACGGACCAAGGAGTCTAACATGTGCGCGAGTCATTGGGCTGTACGAAACCTAAAGGCGTAATGAAAGTGAAGGTCTCGCCTTGCGCGGGCCGAGGGAGGATGGGGCTTCCCCGCCCTTCACGGGGCGGCGGCCTCCGCACTCCCGGGGCGTCTCGTCCTCATTGCGAGGTGAGGCGCACCTAGAGCGTACACGTTGGGACCCGAAAGATGGTGAACTATGCCTGGCCAGGACGAAGTCAGGGGAAACCCTGATGGAGGTCCGTAGCGATTCTGACGTGCAAATCGATCGTCGGAGCTGGGTATAGGGGCGAAAGACTAATCGAACCATCTAGTAGCTGGTTCCCTCCGAAGTTTCCCTCAGGATAGCTGGTGCTCGTACGAGTCTCATCCGGTAAAGCGAATGATTAGAGGCCTTGGGGCCGAAACGACCTCAACCTATTCTCAAACTTTAAATGGGTGAGATCTCCGGCTTGCTTGATATGCTGAAGCCGCGAGCAAACGACTCGGATCGGAGTGCCAAGTGGGCCACTTTTGGTAAGCAGAACTGGCGCTGTGGGATGAACCAAACGCCGAGTTAAGGCGCCCGAATCGACGCTCATGGGAAACCATGAAAGGCGTTGGTTGCTTAAGACAGCAGGACGGTGGCCATGGAAGTCGGAATCCGCTAAGGAGTGTGTAACAACTCACCTGCCGAAGCAACTAGCCCTGAAAATGGATGGCGCTGAAGCGTCGTGCCTATACTCGGCCGTCAGTCTGGCAGTCATGGCCGGTCCTTGCGGCCGGCCGCGAAGCCCTGACGAGTAGGAGGGTCGCGGCGGTGGGCGCAGAAGGGTCTGGGCGTGAGCCTGCCTGGAGCCGCCGTCGGTGCAGATCTTGGTGGTAGTAGCAAATACTCCAGCGAGGCCCTGGAGGGCTGACGCGGAGAAGGGTTTCGTGTGAACAGCCGTTGCACACGAGTCAGTCGATCCTAAGCCCTAGGAGAAATCCGATGTTGATGGGGGCCGTCATAGCATGATGCACTTTGTGCTGGCCCCCGTTGGGCGAAAGGGAATCCGGTTCCTATTCCGGAACCCGGCAGCGGAACCGATACAAGTCGGGCCCCTCTTTTAGAGATGCTCGTCGGGGTAACCCAAAAGGACCCGGAGACGCCGTCGGGAGATCGGGGAAGAGTTTTCTTTTCTGCATGAGCGTTCGAGTTCCCTGGAATCCTCTAGCAGGGAGATAGGGTTTGGAACGCGAAGAGCACCGCAGTTGCGGCGGTGTCCCGATCTTCCCCTCGGACCTTGAAAATCCGGGAGAGGGCCACGTGGAGGTGTCGCGCCGGTTCGTACCCATATCCGCAGCAGGTCTCCAAGGTGAAGAGCCTCTAGTCGATAGAATAATGTAGGTAAGGGAAGTCGGCAAATTGGATCCGTAACTTCGGGATAAGGATTGGCTCTGAGGATCGGGGCGTGTCGGGCTTGGTCGGGAAGTGGGTCAGCGCTAACGTGCCGGGCCTGGGCGAGGTGAGTGCCGTAGGGGTGCCGGTAAGTGCGGGCGTTTAGCGCGGGCGTGGTCTGCTCTCGCCGTTGGTTGGCCTCGTGCTGGCCGGCGGTGCAGGATGCGCGCGCCTGCGCGGCGTTCGCGCCCCGGTGCTTCAACCTGCGTGCAGGATCCGAGCTCGGTCCCGTGCCTTGGCCTCCCACGGATCTTCCTTGCTGCGAGGCCGCGTCCGCCTTAGCGTGCTCCTCCGGGGGCGCGCGGGTGCGCGGATTCTCTTCGGCCGCCATTCAACGATCAACTCAGAACTGGCACGGACTGGGGGAATCCGACTGTCTAATTAAAACAAAGCATTGCGATGGCCCTAGCGGGTGTTGACGCAATGTGATTTCTGCCCAGTGCTCTGAATGTCAACGTGAAGAAATTCAAGCAAGCGCGGGTAAACGGCGGGAGTAACTATGACTCTCTTAAGGTGGCCAAGTGGCGGCGGTGTGGCTGCATCCGGACTTGGCTTCTCGAAGTGCGGTCTTGATGTAGTCGTGCTGCTGCTGCGAGGTGCCTTCCTTGGGTTATAGTTACAGGGAGAGTGATGCGCAATACATGGGCCTAGCCCTCTTAGCCTCTCCTCTCCTGCGGTCTTCTCCCCTTCTCGTGGGCCCGCTGATTTCGCAGAGTGGAAGACCGCACCAGGGGCTTGGGGGGGTTACCAGCCCCCCCTCGCACTATCCCTTTTTTAGTTGGGGGCAGTAAGCAGAGAATAAGTGGTGGCCCTTCCGCTGAAGGTGCCACCCCAACTCCCCCAGCACCTAGCCGGCCAACCGGCCGTGCCGAAAATCTTGTAACTTTTGCAGCTATGTATACCTGTAGTGAGTGCCACCGCAGCTTTACAACCAAGAACGGTCTCGGGGTCCATCGCCGCCGCCAACATCTTGCGGCCGCCAACGCGGAGATCGTCACGGAGAGGCATCGCGCGAGGTGGACGGAGGAAGAAGTCCTGTCGCTCGCCAAGGCAGAGGCCGAACTGTTCCTCGAGAGGGACGCCCGGTTCTTCTTTGTAAATCAAGAGCTCATCAGGATGTTCCCCGACCGAACGCTTGAGGCAATCAAGTGCCGACGGCGGCAAGCTGCCCACAAGCAGCTTGTCCGCCAATTCATGGAGGCGCTTGAGATCGGTCGGGGGGAAGAGCCGGCGTCCCGCCGGGGAGCGGCGAGCCCGCTGCCTGACGCGGGCGAGGCCGCTGCGCCGCCCGTCGACGCAGCCGAGGACTTCGCGGCCGACACCACCGGGCCGCCGCCGGAGGGGCCGACTGACGCCGCCATCTGGGAGCATCTGGCGGGGCTACCCGCTTCCGCCCAGCGTTTCTCTGCCCTGGATCGTGTCATCGGTCTGGGGCGGGGCACGCCGCCCGATGTCATCCTGGGCATGCTCCCGGATGCCCTTGCGTCGGTCGGGTCCAGAGGGGAGAGATCAATCACCAGGACACAGCGGCCGCGCCAACCATCGAAGCGGCCGCCTGCCGCGCCGCCGACGCAGAAGCGCAAGCGGCGCCGCTGGGAGTACGCGAGAACGCAGGATGCCTTCCGACGGTCGCGTGCGCGTTGCGTGCGCGGCCTCTTGGATGGCACCCTGCTCCAGCCGCCACCTGCCATCCCTGGTCTGCTGGACTTCTGGGCGGACCTCTTCACCAAGAAGCCCATCTCCACCGCGGGCTTCATTCGTGACCGCCTCCTCCCGCACTCAGAGCCTGTCGCTCTCGAGTGCATATGGGGGCCGGTCACACATGAGGAGGTCGCCGCCGCGTTGCCGCCCAGGGGATCAGCAGCCGGGCCGGACGGCCTTACCCCAGCGGAGTTGCGGCGCCTGCCGCACGAAGTCCTGGTGAAAGTGATGAATCTCTTCCTTCTGGCCCGCGCCCTTCCGGAACGCCTGCTTCGCGCGCGGACGTCCCTTCTCCCGAAAACGGCTGCACCAACATCCCCCGCTGACTTTCGCCCCATTACGGTCTGCTCGGTGTTGGCGCGGACCTTTCACAAGGTTCTCGCGTCACGCCTGATGCGCGCATGTGCTGTGGACGAACGTCAGCGGGCATTCATCCCTCGGGATGGGATGTTGGAAAATACCTTCATCTTGGACACTGCTCTCACCGACGCAGTTCGCTCCTGCCGCTCTGTCTTTGTGGCATCGATCGACGTATCCAAGGCATTCGATTCGGTAGATCATGCTGCCCTTCGGCCCGTGCTGAAGGCGCATGGCCTGCCGGATTGCTTTGTCGAGTATGTCGAGCGGTGCTACGAGGGCAGCACGACAGTGATAGCGGACGGCGCCGGCGTGGGCGTGTCTGTGCAGCCAGCACGGGGCGTTCGCCAGGGCGATCCCCTCTCCCCCCTCCTGTTCAACTTTGCGGTGGACTACGTTTTAGGCCAACTGCCCTCCCACATCGGAGCTCGGATCCTCGGTCGCAGAGTCAACGCTGCGGCCTTTGCAGATGACGTCTTGCTGTTTGCAGCGACCCCGAGGGGCTTGCAGTCCCTCATCGACGCAGCTACCGCAGCCCTCGCCCACCTGGGGCTGCAGATCAACGCCCGGAAGTGTTTCACCCTCGCCTTAGTCGCGTCAGGGCGCGAGAAGAAGGTGAAGGTGGACAGCAATGTCACCTTCACAGCAGGCAATACCACCATGCCTGCCCTGCGTGTGGGTGAAACCTTCCGGTACCTGGGGCTGCAATTTTCCACGGCGGGTCGCTGTGTCTTCAATCCACGTAGCCACCTGGTGGAGCAGCTTGACGTCATCTCCCGAGCTCCGCTGAAGCCGCAACAGCGCCTCCACGCTCTCACCAACGTACTTCTCCCTGGCCTGTACCACGGGCTGGCCCTCAGCCGCACCCGGGTGGGTGCATTGAAGTCGGCCGACGTTACCATCCGGGCCGCCGTCAGGAGATGGTTCCGCCTTCCGGCGGACACCCCCCTGGGATACTTCCACGCTCCTGTTGCCCAGGGGGGCCTCGGCATTCCATCTTGCCGATGGATGGGTCCGACCCTCCGTCGGTCCCGTCTCCTGGCGCTGAAGAAGATAGGGCCAGCCTGCGACGGTGTAGGCATGGATGAGGTACAGCGTGAGATCGAGGTGCTGGAGCGCCACCTAATGTGGGAGGGCCACCTCCTCAAATCGTCAACGCAGGTTGGGGAAATGTGGGCGGCGCGCCTACACATCGCCATTGACGGTGCGGCACTGTCATCTTCTGCCGCCGTCAGTGGCCAACATCAGTGGGTCGCCGACACCAGTCGCCTGCTATCTGGGCGTGAATACATCGACGCCCTCCGCGCCCGCATCAACGCCTTCCCTACGAAGGCACGGCGCAGTCGCGGGCGGGAGGCGGACACCAGATGCCGCGCGGGGTGCCAGGCCGTGGAGACCGCCAACCACGTACTTCAGGCTTGCTTTAGGACGCACGGGTCCCGGGTCAAGCGCCATGACGCTGTAGTGCGTTATGTCGCCCGTGGACTCGCGCAGAGGGGCTTCAATGTCTCTGTGGAGCCCCACCTCCGAACACCTGAGGGCATCCGCAAGCCTGACGTGGTGGCGGTCAAAGACGGCATCGCCCGCGTGGTCGACGCCCAGATAGTCGGAGACCACCTCCGGCTCGACTGGTGTCACTCCCAGAAGGCGGCCTACTACGACACGCCGTCCATCCGGCGTGCCATCTCCAACCTGCACCGTGACGTTGAGGAGGTGATTGTGTCCACCGCGACGTTGAACTGGAGGGGTGTATGGTCTCCAGCGTCGGCGAGGGATCTCGCCGCCTTAGGCTTCCGACCCCGAGAACTGGCGGTGCTGAGCACAAGAACACTACAGAGTTGCTGCAAGAGTTACAAGATTTTCGAGCGTATGACGGCTCCTAGCCCGAAGCAGCGTGTCGGCGTCGGCTAGGCTGCTGGTTATTTTTCTTCGCCTTGACTCCTGGGGCCTATCCACAGGAGGAATAAACCGTCTTTGTTCTTTCTTCTTTGTGTCTTTATTTTGTGTCTTTGTTGTTATTCTTCCGCACTGATATATATGTATATGTGTATGTTAGTTTTATACTTGTATTTTGTGGTACCGCCCTGTAAGTCCCCACCTCGGTGGCGGACATGGCGTCAAACACCTGCCACGTACTATATATGTATATATTTTGTGTTATTCAAATTATTTTGAATAAAGACGGCTGTTGATAGCCAAATGCCTCGTCATCTAATTAGTGACGCGCATGAATGGATTAACGAGATTCCCGCTGTCCCTATCTACTGATCTACTCCGCGTCCTCGTCGCGTGCGGTCGAGCCTCGCGTGCGCTCTCGTTCTTTCGGCGTTTTGGGTGGGAAAAACGTGTGCGAACGAGCTGAAATTTGGCACAGTGCTTCGCGTCGTGACCATACAACGTGTGTAGAATTTTCTTTGCCGTCGCTCTTACCGTTTTTTAGTTGCCGTGACATTTTCGAAATTCGAAATTTCCGTGTTTTTCTGTATATGTATGGAGTTTCTGGTGTTTGTGAAGTGCTTCATCGACGCAGACTACATCGTGCAACGTCGCTGACGCATTACCAGCATCATCCAACAGGTATTTTTATCCGTTTTTCTCCAATTATCGATGTTTTCCTAATCTCGTGATGTACCTAAATTTCGGGGATTTTTCCACCTGAGTGGGACTGAATGGGCGTAATTAACCGTATTTCAGTTGATAATGCACGGTAAAGTGGTCCACTGTTCCCAGGAACTGCTCTTTTGGTGGTCATGAGCTGCCCTTTGTCTTCCGCGCGTTCCGCGTGTGTTTAGAAATCCGTTCCCATCCGTCCAGTGCAAGGGGTTAGCTAGCATCCAAGCACACGGCTGTATTCTTGGAGTCTTTCTCTATCAGATAGTGCCTAAAAAACTGTCTCTTCCTTTGTTAGTTTCAAAGTTACAGGCAATCGTAGCGAAGAATACGTGGTAACCACGTGGCGACCGGAAGTTGCCGATTTTCACCCAAAAACCGGGCGGAGGAAAAAATCCGAGCCCACCGGTTTGTAAACGTCCTCATGCTCCATCAGACGACGTAGGAAAATTAGGGTGTCTCTTTCAAGATTTAACAATTATATCGGTTTTCCCTACGGCCGCGCACACGCGTTGCCGTCCAGCCGCGCGTGCCGCGCTGTGTCTGGTCACTCGTATTAACAGGGCCAGCGCCTTCTCGAGCAAAAACCGAGCATCAGGGCCGTGTACCCAGCTTAATCCCCTCTCAAATGGAGCAGTTTAAGAAGTATTTTCCCTCCATGGATTAAGACATATCCTCTGTATTCTGTCATAGTCCGCAGTCCTTCACGCGGTTAAGAATTTGTTACCCAATACAGGAATAAGTTGAAAGTAAATGCCATGTGCACTGTCTAGAAGTCCATTTATTACCCTCTCGATCCCCAGCGAGAAAAGGCTAGGTCTTTCTCGCACTTGCCGAACAGCAGCCACTTTTGTCCAGTGTGAGCGATAGTACCCGCATGCCTAATCGCGGGTTCACGTAAATTTGCCCCCTGCCGCTGCCAACTCACCAAAAGTATATGTATAAATATTGTTCTAGTACGTAAGATCCTTCTATCATCACATAATGTCTTCTTCGGTGCCAATGGCTTGTAAAGTTAGTAACTGAAATTAAAATAGTGGAGCAGTGCGTACCACTCGGCTGGGAGGCGTGCGCATCCGATTTTTCCTTCCGCTACCCGCTACTATTTAAGAAACAAATTTTCCCGTAGATGATAGGTTGTTACTTCTGTTTTTGGCTGTGTTAGTTTAGGGTTAAGGCCTGTGGAAGTGATGTCGTGTGTACCGTGCAGCTTGCCGGAATGTGGATACAGTAATCGGCAAAATTCATGCCGTTACCAAAGCTACAAAAAACCATTGTGAATATCTTTCTGTAGCCTACTCCCTTCTTAGTTCAAACCAGTGTTGAGTACTTAAAGATGTCTCTTGTGCTGTAGGTTAGGCATTTAGGTTTTAAAAGGAATCTTGTGTGTGCATTTAGGTTCTATAAGGAATCTTGTGCGTGCTGAGTAGCCAGCGTGCGCGTGCATACGAGCAGTGACAGAAAACTGAAAGTTTTCTACCGATACAGTAGCTCTTAAAATTTTATTAGGTAATATATTGATAGTGTAGTCTTCCCCTAGTTCTAATATGATCTTGCTTTCCATCACTTGCTAAATAAGTCTGAGGAACTAAAATGACATAAATTTAAGTCACGAGTGTAGCAAAAAGCAGTGCAAAATGTATTGTTACATCTCGTAATTCTATGATAGATTAGGCCACGTATTTAGCAGATAGCAGATAACCATTGTGAATATCATTCTGTAGCTTACTTCCTTCTCTTTTCAAACCAGTGTTTAGTGTTTAAAGATGTCTCTTGTGCTATAGGTTAGGCATTTAGGTTTTGAAAGGAATCTTGTGTGTGCTGAGTAGCCAGCATACGAGCACTAAACTGCAAGCTTTCTACCGATACAGTAGATCTTAAAATCTTATTAGGTAATATATTGATAGTGTAGTCTTCCCCTAGTTATAATATGATCTTGCTTTCCATCACTTGCTAAATAGTCTGAGAAAGGCAACACATTTAGTAGATAGGATAGTGTGTTGGGCGGTGAGAATCGACTTGTCTATGAGCCATTAACGCCCTATAGCGATATCACGGCCTAAAGGACTGAGTGTACCAGAGTAACTGCCCCAAAATGGGGCTCAGCAAAGAGAGTCTCGGAGCAGCAAATGAACCTGGTGCAAACTCTGTGGTCACCACAGACAAGGAGGACTCAGGAAGATGCTCAGATCTCCAGGAAATGGTGAACATCAGGGAAGAGATGGAAGCCTTCATTTTTAATGACACAAACAAGATAAACAATGGACAAAAAAGATTCATTCTAGGGAAGCTATCTGAATACGAACAGATACTGAAGAAGTATCAGATGGAGATCCTAGAACTCAAAACAGAGCTAAGGTGCGTGAAGACCCTGGAAACAAATGCTTCATCAGAGGTCGAAAGCTATGCCAGCAAGGCAGCTGCCAAACCAGCACCTAAACAACAGCCCATGAAAACGCAACATTCGAAAGTGCTAATGATCAAGCCAGCAGAAGGCTATCAGAAAACTGGAGAGGAAGTCGAAGAAACTGTAAGAAACCTTATTTCAACATCGCTGAAGGATGTTCGCATATCAAGATGCAAGAAGACCAGAGAAAATGGCATTGTCCTCGAAGTCCCTAATGACCAGGACGTTGATAAAATCAGGAAGTGTGGTGCAGTAACACAATCTGGATTAACAGTCTCAGATCCAAAGAAGAGAAACCCAAAGATAATAATCTTTGATGTTCCGAGGAACACAAATGAGGAGGAATTGAAAATGGAACTATACGAGAGAAACCTCGCAAGACTTAACATTCAGAGGGAGGAGGTTATGGAGGGTACCAAGGTACTGTTTAAGACTGGTCCGAGAAACAGGGAGGAGGCAAACCTAGTGCTGGAAGTAACAACAAAGGTGTGGAACAGTCTGTCTAAACAAGGTCGCGTCTACATAAATTGCACCTCTCACAAAGTGCAGGACTATAACAATATAAGCAGATGCTTTAAATGCCAGGGTCATGGACACACAGCAGCAAAGTGTAAAAATGCAGAAACTACCTGCGGCCACTGTGCAGAATCAGGACACACTTTCAAAGAATGCACAAAAAAGAACCAACAGGCCCAATGTGCAAACTGCAAGCGTGCGAAGAAGCCGCATACTCACGCAGTGACTGACAAAACATGCCCAGAATACATCAGGATCAAGACAATACAAAACAGTAGAACTGACTATGGACAGTAACAACAATGGAGTGCCACAACGAGGAAGAAGAATGCAGACAGGAACACAGTACAGAGACATAAAAATATTACAGATAAATGGGCAAAGAGCAAGGATAGTTCCAGACCAACTGGCGCACCGAATCCTTGAGGAAAACATAGATGTGCTATTGATCCAAGAGCCCTACTGTCTCAATAACATCGTAGGTGGATATCCATCAGATTTCCAACTTATGTACAACTCTAAAGATGGTCCACCAAAGGCAGCAATAGCAACCAGATCTCAAGTGATAACAGCTATGCAGCTGACAAATTTCAGCAATACCCACATGGCTGTCGCCAGCATTAACGGAGAATTTGGGGAAATGTACATAGCCAGTATATACTGCCAATATGGGGCACCTATAGACGAATTCCTGCAAAAATTAGACACTCTCCTGGATCAGCTAGAAGGGAAACCGGTCATAGTAGGACTGGACTCGAACGCAAACTCACCAGTCTGGTATAGTTCCATGACAGATGAAGCGGGCAGAATGCTTGAAGACTTCATCGCACAAAGAGGACTAATAGTGATGAACGAAATGTCAGACCTCACAACATACTGTGGCCCAAATGGACAAAGCAACATCGATGTGACAATCTGTACTCCCCCAGCAGCCAGAGCTCTGTGCAACTGGATGATTCATGAGGAATGGACATCAAGTGACCACAGGGCTATAACATACAATATCAAAGCACCCCAAAGGAGGAGAGAGACAGAGAAATTGGCGACATATAACACAAACTTTGCAAAGTGGCCCATCTTTGACAAACAGCTTGTCAAGTCCACAGAGAACTGGCCACAGGGGACAAACGGTGTAAATGGAATGGCTACCAGACTGCAGGAAGCTATCTATGAATCCTGCAGCAGATCCATGAGAAAGCGAACTCGTGTGCAGAACCCAGTTCCATGGTGGAGTGCAACTCTTGCTGACTTGAGGCGTGACACCATATCTGCACGACGTACATTACAGCGAGCACGGAGAAGTAACAACCACACTGCTACAGAAGAAGCAAAACAGCACTACAACAGGACGAAAAACAAATATAACAGAGAAATCGTCCAAGCCAAAGAGAAGACCTGGAAAAAGTGGGTATCTGACTGTGATCAGAATGACCCCTGGGCCATAGTGAAGAAAGTAATCCGGCCAAAACGCGGCACAGAAAATGTACTGAGTAACGTAAAAGTCACAGACCAGACTACAACAATAACATGGAAGGAGACCATAAGGTCATTGCTACAGAGCCTGCTTCCTGATGACAATGCAGATGAGGATACTGTCGAGCAGCAGTTGGTGAAGATGGCCAACGAGGATTACGAAAACAGTGACATAGACCCTGAATTCACGCCAGAGGAAATAGGGACTGCTATAAAGGCCTGTAAACCAGGCAAAGCGACAGGCCCAGATGAAATTGATGACAAAATAATAAAGAGGGTCTGGCACACGAGTCCCCATCTCCTGGTGGACCTATATAACAGCTGTCTGCAGGAAAGAAAGGTCCCAGATGAGTGGAAAAAGGGTAATGTGTGCATTCTGCTCAAATCAGAAGAAAAGCCCAGGGATGAGCCAAAGTCATACCGCCCAATATGCCTGCTCCCTATCATAGCGAAGGTCTTAGAACGCCTAGTCGTAAATCGCCTTGACAAGTTGTATGACGAATCAGGGCTCAAGGCCCCAAACCAGTTTGGGTTCCGTAAAGGTGCCTCAACTGAAATGGCCATTAGGCAGCTCCTTAGCAACGTTCAATGTGATGAAAAGTATGTAGTGGTTATCTTTGTAGACATAGCAGGCGCCTTCGACAACCTCTGGTGGCCTAGTGTCATGAGACGCCTAAGAAAAATCCAGTGCCCACGTAACCTCTATGATCTGATGGTGGACTATTTTAAGAACAGGACAGTTGTAGTTAATAACAGGGCCGGATGTGTAGAGAAAACAGTCACCAAGGGATGCCCACAAGGCT
>NW_025725883.1:112500-117500 GCF_021461395.2 Schistocerca americana
TACACAGGGGTGCACCCAACATCACAATACTGCCTCCTCTCACAGCACACAAACAATGGCAGGAATGAAAGACACAGGTCTGCCACAAGCATGGAATGAGAGCGCCGCCTGTCATGAGCCAAAGGTGCATCCTGACGTGGCAAATCAGATGATGCCGCAGGCATCCACTTACTATAATCACAATCAACAAACCGGCCGCCCCGCCCCCCATTAAACCTTTCCTTACAACAATGTGTACCTTAACCTAACCTATATCGTACCGTAACCTAACCTATATCGTACCGTAACCTAACCTATATCGTACCGTAACCTAACCTATATCGTACCGTAACCTAACCTATATCGTACCGTAACCTAACCTATATCGTACCGTAACCTAACCTATATCGTACCGTAACCTAACCTATATCGTACCGTAACCTAACCTATATCGTACCGTAACCTAACCTATATCGTACCGTAACCTAACCTATATCGTACCGTAACCTAACCTATATCGTACCGTAACCTAACCTATATCGTACCGTAACCTAACCTATATCGTACCGTAACCTAACCTATGTCGTACCGTAACCTAACCTATGTCGTACCGTAACCTAACCTATGTCGTACCGTAACCTAACCTATGTCGTACCGTAACCTAACCTATGTCGTACCGTAACCTAACCTATGTCGTACCGTAACCTAACCTATGTCGTACCGTAACCTAACCTATGTCGTACCGTAACCTAACCTATGTCGTACCGTAACCTAACCTATGTCGTACCGTAACCTAACCTATGTCGTACCGTAACCTAACCTATGTCGTACCGTAACCTAACCTATGTCGTACCGTAACCTAACCTATGTCGTACCGTAACCTAACCTATGTCGTACCGTAACCTAACCTATGTCGTACCGTAACCTAACCTATGTCGTACCGTAACCTAACCTATGTCGTACCGTAACCTAACCTATGTCGTACCGTAACCTAACCTATGTCGTACCGTAACCTAACCTATGTCGTACCGTAACCTAACCTATGTCGTACCGTAACCTAACCTATGTCGTACCGTAACCTAACCTATGTCGTACCGTAACCTAACCTATGTCGTACCGTAACCTAACCTATGTCGTACCGTAACCTAACCTATGTCGTACCGTAACCTAACCTATGTCGTACCGTAACCTAACCTATGTCGTACCGTAACCTAACCTATGTCGTACCGTAACCTAACCTATGTCGTACCGTAACCTAACCTATGTCGTACCTTAACCTAACCTATGTCGTACCTTAACCTAACCTATGTCGTACCTTAACCTAACCTATGTCGTACCTTAACCTAACCTGTATTGCGCCTTAACCTAACCTGTATTGCGCCTTAACCTAACCTGTATTGCGCCTTAACCTAACCTGTATTGCGCCTTAACCTAACCTGTATTGCGCCTTAACCTAACCTGTATTGCGCCTTAACCTAACCTGTATTGCGCCTTAACCTAACCTGTATTGCGCCTTAACCTAACCTGTATTGCGCCTTAACCTAACCTGTATTGCGCCTTAACCTAACCTGTATTGCGCCTTAACCTAACCTGTATTGCGCCTTAACCTAACCTGTATTGCGCCTTAACCTAACCTGTATTGCGCCTTAACCTAACCTGTATTGCGCCTTAACCTAACCTGTATTGCGCCTTAACCTAACCTGTATTGCGCCTTAACCTAACCTGTATTGCGCCTTAACCTAACCTGTATTGCGCCTTAACCTAACCTGTATTGCGCCTTAACCTAACCTGTATGGCGCCTTAACCTAACCTGTATGGCGCCTTAACGTAACCTGTATTGCGCCTTAACGTAACCTATATTGCGCCTTAACGTAACCTATATTGCGCCTTAACCTAACCTATATTGCGCCTTAACGTAACCTATATTGCGCCTTAACGTAACCTATATTGCGCCTTAACCTAACCTATATTGCGCCTTAACCTAACCTATATTGCGCCTTAACCTAACCTATATTGCGCCTTAACCTAACCTATATTGCACCTTAACCTAACCTATATTGCGCCTTAACGTAACCTATATTGCGCCTTAACCTAACCTATATTGCGCCTTAACCTAACCTATATTGCGCCTTAACCTAACCTATATTGCGCCTTAACGTAACCTATATTGCGCCTTAACGTAACCTATATTGCGCCTTAACGTAACCTATATTGCGCCTTAACCTAACCTATATTGCGCCTTAACCTAACCTATATTGCGCCTTAACCTAACCTATATTGCGCCTTAACCTAACCTATATTGCGCCTTAACGTAACCTATATTGCGCCTTAACGTAACCTATATTGCGCCTTAACGTAACCTATATTGCGCCTTAACGTAACCTATATTGCGCCTTAACGTAACCTATATTGCGCCTTAACGTAACCTATATTGCGCCTTAACGTAACCTATATTGCGCCTTAACGTAACCTATATTGCGCCTTAACCTAACCTATATTGCGCCTTAACGTAACCTATATTGCGCCTTAATGTAACCTATATTGCGCCTTAATGTAACCTATATTGCGCCTTAATGTAACCTATATTGCGCCTTAATGTAACCTACGTTGCGCCTTAACGTAACCTACGTTGCGCCTTAACGTAACCTACGTTGCGCCTTAACGTAACCTACGTTGCGCCTTAACGTAACCTACGTTGCGCCTTAACGTAACCTACGTTGCGCCGTAACGTAACCTACGTTGCGCCGTAACGCAACCCACGTTGCGCCGTAACGTAACCCACGTTGCGCCGTAACGTAACACACGTTGGGCCTTAACCCAACACACGTTGGGCCTTAACCCAACACACGTTGGGCCTTAACCCAACACACGTTGGGCCTTAACCCAACACACGTTGGGCCTTAACCCAACACACGTTGGGCCTTAACCCAACACACGTTGGGCCTTAACCCAACACACGTTGGGCCTTAACCCAACACACGTTGGGCCTTAACCCAACACACGTTGGGCCTTAACCCAACACACGTTGGGCCTTAACCCAACACACGTTGGGCCTTAACCTGCTCTGTAATTGTCATACGACGCGTTAAATTAGTGTAGTGTTGCCTAACTGCAACCCCCGCAATATAGTTTGCTACTCGCACTGCCCGGTCCCCAGTGTATCGCTTCATGTTAAACACCTTGCAGCTATACACTGTAATGTGGATGGCAGCAGGACGTACATGCTCAATGCCCTTTGCAGTTGTTCATTGGCATTTGCAGTTGTTCATTGGCATTTGCATGGCGAAGCACTTAGCCTACGCTGTGGTACGGCCTGTGTCAACTGTCCGCTGATGTTGTACGTCCAAATCACACACTGTACTGCACATTGGTCCTCATGTACTGAATGATACATCGTGGTACATGTGACCGTACAACGACTGCGCCAACAACGGCGAACCATGCGGTCCAAATGTTGTGCACTCAGCTACGTGTCGTCTCCCTATAAGAGCTGGATTGCAGTGTGGTATGCCCTGGATGGCGATCAGCATGAGCCGTCTGTTGATGTAGTGGCGCGTGTTGTCAGACGTAGTCGTCTCTTCTCACACACCGTGATAGCATGGTGCACTGCGTTCCACATCTGCGACATGCGACAGAGGCCGGTTGACAGTCGTTCGCGCAATGGACATCGCATACGTACGGGGGCCACCTTCCACGTGTTCGCGAAGCGTGCACATGTTGTTGCGTGTATGTGGGCAGACATAGTGTGTCGTGACACCTGACACAGGCATGCAACAATCGTTGAATTTGCAAATGGCGATGGACGCCTACGTTTGCTGGTGACGTTACGCAAATGAACAACTGGTAAACCGTTGTGGTGCGGTTGTTCTCGCTAGAGGTGAATCAGTGATGGCGACGATCGCTTGAGCTACCAACCGGTTGTTCCAGCGATACCCACCATGCCCACGAACGTGAATGGCATCTGGGTGTGAAGCGATACGCGGCGGTGGCTGGGTGGGACCGTCCCCGGCCGGTGAGGGGGGGCCTCCCGGCGTGCTGGCCGCGCGGTGCGTGGGCGCACGCGCTACAGCCGGCTGGTGGGGGCGGCCAGTGGCAGGCGCGCCGGCCGACGGAGGCGGCAGGCGGCGCAGCTGCGCGCCGGCGCACCCTGCACGCGGCGCCGTGCGGCCAAAGTAGGTCCTCGCGGGCCCGGTGCGAAGCGCGGTGGACATCTGCAGTGTGCTGGTCCGATTGAGGACTGTGTGCGCTGAGGATGCGCCGCCGCCCGGCGCTCGGCGCCGCGACGCCGTCTGCTGCTCGGTCGCCTCTGCGGTTCTCGCAGGTGGTTTGTATCGCAGCTGTGCGGACGTGTTGGCGCGTGCGCTGTGCTGGGAGAGTTCGCTTCGGCACCCAAGTGGGGCTTTTGTCCTTCTGTGGCGCTGGCGTTGGAGCTGCCGGTCACCGTAGGTGGCGCGTGTTGTCTCCCGCCGGCAATGCCACGACAGCACGCTCCCGGGCCTCTGTCGGCAGCGGCAAGCTCAGTTGGGAGCACGGGTGGTCGCACCTAAAGCGTCTACTCGCCAAACTCCGGGCGATTGCGCCTCTCTCGAACCCGACCAAGTACTTAGGACGGCGCTGCGCGCCGCCGGGACCTGAGAGGGTTTCGAGGTGTATGGTGCAGGGGAGCTCAGCCTCCTCCTGTTTGCAGAATAATTGAGCGGACGCTTGCGTGTTCGCGCGGGCCCCCGGGACACACTCCCGGGCGGCCGGCTGCTCAGCTCTAGTTGACGCAGCTCCCTGGTTGATCCTGCCAGTAGTCATATGCTTGTCTCAAAGATTAAGCCATGCATGTCTCAGTACAAGCCGCATTAAGGTGAAACCGCGAATGGCTCATTAAATCAGTTATGGTTCCTTAGATCGTACCCACGTTACTTGGATAACTGTGGTAATTCTAGAGCTAATACATGCAAACAGAGTCCCGACCAGAGATGGAAGGGACGCTTTTATTAGATCAAAACCAATCGGTCGGCTCGTCCGGTCCG
>NW_025725883.1:125000-130000 GCF_021461395.2 Schistocerca americana
GCCTGCGTCCTCTGTCGACCACAGCACCCCAACGCCAGCGCCTCTGCCGCACGAAATCGTGGACCGGCAATCACTCCACCTGCGCCCCACTCCAACCGCCCAACTCGCAACTCCAGCGGATGAACGGCGGACCTTTCCCGCAGTCGCAATGTGCAATCCACCCCTATAACATGCGTTTCATGAAGAGGTACGTCCAATATGCGACATTCCCGCTGTCCCTATACATGAGCTGCGAGCTGTACCAGTTACGAGCTAGAGACGCGATCGCGTTGCTCTCTGTACGAATGCCGATGCTGAGCGGTCAGCTAGGAGGCGCTCCATCCATGTCGGTACCGGTGAGCGTTGCACTCGCAGTCGCAAAAACGTACGGCAAGTATATTACTCGGAAGAGTCAATGACAGTCCACGCCCCCCTGCGTGGGAAGAGTCTTTCTAGGCCATGACCCACCGGAAGGGCGCAGCGTCCCCCACCCCAGACATGTGACGTCACACCATCGGTATTGACGACTAGACTGATTCCTTATAATCATTTGCCATACACCGGTGGAAGCTGCCGAGACGAGTAACTACATAGCGGGCTCGCCGTGTCACTAATGTACAGAGATACAACAGTTTCGACTGGAACCGGATTAAACGTATACACGGCGCTGATTAGTAATAGATAGAGCCATCAGAATACAGATAATGTATACAACTGTCCGTATACATGCTGAAAGACTCTGCTCACAATCACAACCACACGTCAGCCACACACCCTTATCACGCACTACTCTCTGCCTGTAACACGCACACAGACAATATGTAAGCACCAGCATGGAACAACACCCAGTGCATCCTCTCCGCCACATTAGACAATCCACACTGTCATAACCAGACTGGGAGGTCCACTCAGAAAACAGAATATCCCACCCACCCGACAACCACCATTGCTCAGCCAAGCCACCAACACCCACACATGTCCTACACAGGGGTGCACCCAACATCACAATACTGCCTCCTCTCACAGCACACAAACAATGGCAGGAATGAAAGACACAGGTCTGCCACAAGCATGGAATGAGAGCGCCGCCTGTCATGAGCCAAAGGTGCATCCTGACGTGGCAAATCAGATGATGCCGCAGGCATCCACTTACTATAATCACAATCAACAAACCGGCCGCCCCGCCCCCCATTAAACCTTTCCTTACAACAATGTGTACCTTAACCTAACCTATATCGTACCGTAACCTAACCTATATCGTACCGTAACCTAACCTATATCGTACCGTAACCTAACCTATATCGTACCGTAACCTAACCTATATCGTACCGTAACCTAACCTATATCGTACCGTAACCTAACCTATATCGTACCGTAACCTAACCTATATCGTACCGTAACCTAACCTATATCGTACCGTAACCTAACCTATATCGTACCGTAACCTAACCTATATCGTACCGTAACCTAACCTATGTCGTACCGTAACCTAACCTATGTCGTACCGTAACCTAACCTATGTCGTACCGTAACCTAACCTATATCGTACCGTAACCTAACCTATGTCGTACCGTAACCTAACCTATGTCGTACCGTAACCTAACCTATGTCGTACCGTAACCTAACCTATGTCGTACCGTAACCTAACCTATGTCGTACCGTAACCTAACCTATGTCGTACCGTAACCTAACCTATGTCGTACCGTAACCTAACCTATGTCGTACCGTAACCTAACCTATGTCGTACCGTAACCTAACCTATGTCGTACCGTAACCTAACCTATGTCGTACCGTAACCTAACCTATGTCGTACCGTAACCTAACCTATGTCGTACCGTAACCTAACCTATGTCGTACCGTAACCTAACCTATGTCGTACCGTAACCTAACCTATGTCGTACCGTAACCTAACCTATGTCGTACCGTAACCTAACCTATGTCGTACCGTAACCTAACCTATGTCGTACCGTAACCTAACCTATGTCGTACCGTAACCTAACCTATGTCGTACCGTAACCTAACCTATGTCGTACCGTAACCTAACCTATGTCGTACCGTAACCTAACCTATGTCGTACCTTAACCTAACCTATGTCGTACCTTAACCTAACCTATGTCGTACCTTAACCTAACCTATGTCGTACCTTAACCTAACCTGTATTGCGCCTTAACCTAACCTGTATTGCGCCTTAACCTAACCTGTATTGCGCCTTAACCTAACCTGTATTGCGCCTTAACCTAACCTGTATTGCGCCTTAACCTAACCTGTATTGCGCCTTAACCTAACCTGTATTGCGCCTTAACCTAACCTGTATTGCGCCTTAACCTAACCTGTATTGCGCCTTAACCTAACCTGTATTGCGCCTTAACCTAACCTGTATTGCGCCTTAACCTAACCTGTATTGCGCCTTAACCTAACCTGTATTGCGCCTTAACCTAACCTGTATTGCGCCTTAACCTAACCTGTATTGCGCCTTAACCTAACCTGTATTGCGCCTTAACCTAACCTGTATTGCGCCTTAACCTAACCTGTATTGCGCCTTAACCTAACCTGTATTGCGCCTTAACCTAACCTGTATTGCGCCTTAACCTAACCTGTATTGCGCCTTAACCTAACCTGTATTGCGCCTTAACCTAACCTGTATGGCGCCTTAACCTAACCTGTATGGCGCCTTAACGTAACCTGTATTGCGCCTTAACGTAACCTATATTGCGCCTTAACGTAACCTATATTGCGCCTTAACCTAACCTATATTGCGCCTTAACGTAACCTATATTGCGCCTTAACGTAACCTATATTGCGCCTTAACCTAACCTATATTGCGCCTTAACCTAACCTATATTGCGCCTTAACCTAACCTATATTGCGCCTTAACCTAACCTATATTGCGCCTTAACCTAACCTATATTGCGCCTTAACGTAACCTATATTGCGCCTTAACCTAACCTATATTGCGCCTTAACCTAACCTATATTGCGCCTTAATCTAACCTATATTGCGCCTTAACGTAACCTATATTGCGCCTTAACGTAACCTATATTGCGCCTTAACGTAACCTATATTGCGCCTTAACCTAACCTATATTGCGCCTTAACCTAACCTATATTGCGCCTTAACCTAACCTATATTGCGCCTTAACCTAACCTATATTGCGCCTTAACCTAACCTATATTGCGCCTTAACGTAACCTATATTGCGCCTTAACGTAACCTATATTGCGCCTTAACGTAACCTATATTGCGCCTTAACGTAACCTATATTGCGCCTTAACGTAACCTATATTGCGCCTTAACGTAACCTATATTGCGCCTTAACGTAACCTATATTGCGCCTTAACCTAACCTATATTGCGCCTTAACGTAACCTATATTGCGCCTTAATGTAACCTATATTGCGCCTTAATGTAACCTATATTGCGCCTTAATGTAACCTATATTGCGCCTTAATGTAACCTACGTTGCGCCTTAACGTAACCTACGTTGCGCCTTAACGTAACCTACGTTGCGCCTTAACGTAACCTACGTTGCGCCTTAACGTAACCTACGTTGCGCCTTAACGTAACCTACGTTGCGCCGTAACGTAACCTACGTTGCGCCGTAACGCAACCCACGTTGCGCCGTAACGTAACCCACGTTGCGCCGTAACGTAACACACGTTGGGCCTTAACCCAACACACGTTGGGCCTTAACCCAACACACGTTGGGCCTTAACCCAACACACGTTGGGCCTTAACCCAACACACGTTGGGCCTTAACCCAACACACGTTGGGCCTTAACCCAACACACGTTGGGCCTTAACCCAACACACGTTGGGCCTTAACCCAACACACGTTGGGCCTTAACCCAACACACGTTGGGCCTTAACCCAACACACGTTGGGCCTTAACCCAACACACGTTGGGCCTTAACCCAACACACGTTGGGCCTTAACCCAACACACGTTGGGCCTTAACCTGCTCTGTAATTGTCATACGACGCGTTAAATTAGTGTAGTGTTGCCTAACTGCAACCCCCGCAATATAGTTTGCTACTCGCACTGCCCGGTCCCCAGTGTATCGCTTCATGTTAAACACCTTGCAGCTATACACTGTAATGTGGATGGCAGCAGGACGTACATGCTCAATGCCCTTTGCAGTTGTTCATTGGCATTTGCAGTTGTTCATTGGCATTTGCATGGCGAAGCACTTAGCCTACGCTGTGGTACGGCCTGTGTCAACTGTCCGCTGATGTTGTACGTCCAAATCACACACTGTACTGCACATTGGTCCTCATGTACTGAATGATACATCGTGGTACATGTGACCGTACAACGACTGCGCCAACAACGGCGAACCATGCGGTCCAAATGTTGTGCACTCAGCTACGTGTCGTCTCCCTATAAGAGCTGGATTGCAGTGTGGTATGCCCTGGATGGCGATCAGCATGAGCCGTCTGTTGATGTAGTGGCGCGTGTTGTCAGACGTAGTCGTCTCTTCTCACACACCGTGATAGCATGGTGCACTGCGTTCCACATCTGCGACATGCGACAGAGGCCGGTTGACAGTCGTTCGCGCAATGGACATCGCATACGTACGGGGGCCACCTTCCACGTGTTCGCGAAGCGTGCACATGTTGTTGCGTGTATGTGGGCAGACATAGTGTGTCGTGACACCTGACACAGGCATGCAACAATCGTTGAATTTGCAAATGGCGATGGACGCCTACGTTTGCTGGTGACGTTACGCAAATGAACAACTGGTAAACCGTTGTGGTGCGGTTGTTCTCGCTAGAGGTGAATCAGTGATGGCGACGATCGGTTGAGCTACCAACCGGTTGTTCCAGCGATACCCACCATGCCCACGAACGTGAATGGCATCTGGGTGTGAAGCGATACGCGGCGGTGGCTGGGTGGGACCGTCCCCGGCCGGTGAGGGGGGGCCTCCCGGCGTGCTGGCCGCGCGGTGCGTGGGCGCACGCGCTACAGCCGGCTGGTGGGGGCGGCCAGTGGCAGGCGCGCCGGCCGACGGAGGCGGCAGGCGGCG
>NW_025725883.1:140000-142500 GCF_021461395.2 Schistocerca americana
TAACCTATGTCGTACCGTAACCTAACCTATGTCGTACCGTAACCTAACCTATGTCGTACCGTAACCTAACCTATGTCGTACCGTAACCTAACCTATGTCGTACCGTAACCTAACCTATGTCGTACCGTAACCTAACCTATGTCGTACCGTAACCTAACCTATGTCGTACCGTAACCTAACCTATGTCGTACCGTAACCTAACCTATGTCGTACCGTAACCTAACCTATGTCGTACCGTAACCTAACCTATGTCGTACCGTAACCTAACCTATGTCGTACCGTAACCTAACCTATGTCGTACCGTAACCTAACCTATGTCGTACCGTAACCTAACCTATGTCGTACCGTAACCTAACCTATGTCGTACCGTAACCTAACCTATGTCGTACCGTAACCTAACCTATGTCGTACCGTAACCTAACCTATGTCGTACCGTAACCTAACCTATGTCGTACCTTAACCTAACCTATGTCGTACCTTAACCTAACCTATGTCGTACCTTAACCTAACCTATGTCGTACCTTAACCTAACCTATGTCGTACCTTAACCTAACCTGTATTGCGCCTTAACCTAACCTGTATTGCGCCTTAACCTAACCTGTATTGCGCCTTAACCTAACCTGTATTGCGCCTTAACCTAACCTGTATTGCGCCTTAACCTAACCTGTATTGCGCCTTAACCTAACCTGTATTGCGCCTTAACCTAACCTGTATTGCGCCTTAACCTAACCTGTATTGCGCCTTAACCTAACCTGTATTGCGCCTTAACCTAACCTGTATTGCGCCTTAACCTAACCTGTATTGCGCCTTAACCTAACCTGTATTGCGCCTTAACCTAACCTGTATTGCGCCTTAACCTAACCTGTATTGCGCCTTAACCTAACCTGTATTGCGCCTTAACCTAACCTGTATTGCGCCTTAACCTAACCTGTATTGCGCCTTAACCTAACCTGTATTGCGCCTTAACCTAACCTGTATTGCGCCTTAACCTAACCTGTATGGCGCCTTAACCTAACCTGTATGGCGCCTTAACGTAACCTGTATTGCGCCTTAACGTAACCTATATTGCGCCTTAACGTAACCTATATTGCGCCTTAACCTAACCTATATTGCGCCTTAACGTAACCTATATTGCGCCTTAACGTAACCTATATTGCGCCTTAACCTAACCTATATTGCGCCTTAACCTAACCTATATTGCGCCTTAACCTATCCTATATTGCGCCTTAACCTAACCTATATTGCGCCTTAACCTAACCTATATTGCGCCTTAACCTAACCTATATTGCGCCTTAACGTAACCTATATTGCGCCTTAACCTAACCTATATTGCGCCTTAACCTAACCTATATTGCGCCTTAACCTAACCTATATTGCGCCTTAACGTAACCTATATTGCGCCTTAACGTAACCTATATTGCGCCTTAACGTAACCTATATTGCGCCTTAACCTAACCTATATTGCGCCTTAACCTAACCTATATTGCGCCTTAACCTAACCTATATTGCGCCTTAACCTAACCTATATTGCGCCTTAACGTAACCTATATTGCGCCTTAACGTAACCTATATTGCGCCTTAACGTAACCTATATTGCGCCTTAACGTAACCTATATTGCGCCTTAACGTAACCTATATTGCGCCTTAACGTAACCTATATTGCGCCTTAACGTAACCTATATTGCGCCTTAACGTAACCTATATTGCGCCTTAACCTAACCTATATTGCGCCTTAACGTAACCTATATTGCGCCTTAACGTAACCTATATTGCGCCTTAATGTAACCTATATTGCGCCTTAATGTAACCTATATTGCGCCTTAATGTAACCTACGTTGCGCCTTAACGTAACCTACGTTGCGCCTTAACGTAACCTACGTTGCGCCTTAACGTAACCTACGTTGCGCCTTAACGTAACCTACGTTGCGCCGTAACGTAACCTACGTTGCGCCGTAACGCAACCCACGTTGCGCCGTAACGTAACCCACGTTGCGCCGTAACGTAACACACGTTGGGCCTTAACCCAACACACGTTGGGCCTTAACCCAACACATGTTGGGCCTTAACCCAACACACGTTGGGCCTTAACCCAACACACGTTGGGCCTTAACCCAACACACGTTGGGCCTTAACCCAACACACGTTGGGCCTTAACCCAACACACGTTGGGCCTTAACCCAACACACGTTGGGCCTTAACCCAACACACGTTGGGCCTTAACCCAACACACGTTGGGCCTTAACCCAACACACGTTGGGCCTTAACCCAACACACGTTGGGCCTTAACCCAACACACGTTGGGCCTTAACCCAACACACGTTGGGCCTTAACCTGCTCTGTAATTGTCATACGACGCGTTAAATTAGTGTAGTGTTGCCTAACTGCAACCCCCGCAATATAGTTTGCTACTCGCACTGCCCGGTCCCCAGTGTATCGCTTCATGTTAAACACCTTGCAGCTATACACTGTAATGTGGATGGCAGCAGGACGTACATGCTCA
>NW_025725883.1:147500-150000 GCF_021461395.2 Schistocerca americana
TGGCTCGGGATGCTCTCGGGCGGAATAATCGCTCCCGTCAGCGGCGCTTCAGCTTTGGACAACTTCACGACCCGTCTTGAAACACGGACCAAGGAGTCTAACATGTGCGCGAGTCATTGGGCTGTACGAAACCTAAAGGCGTAATGAAAGTGAAGGTCTCGCCTTGCGCGGGCCGAGGGAGGATGGGGCTTCCCCGCCCTTCACGGGGCGGCGGCCTCCGCACTCCCGGGGCGTCTCGTCCTCATTGCGAGGTGAGGCGCACCTAGAGCGTACACGTTGGGACCCGAAAGATGGTGAACTATGCCTGGCCAGGACGAAGTCAGGGGAAACCCTGATGGAGGTCCGTAGCGATTCTGACGTGCAAATCGATCGTCGGAGCTGGGTATAGGGGCGAAAGACTAATCGAACCATCTAGTAGCTGGTTCCCTCCGAAGTTTCCCTCAGGATAGCTGGTGCTCGTACGAGTCTCATCCGGTAAAGCGAATGATTAGAGGCCTTGGGGCCGAAACGACCTCAACCTATTCTCAAACTTTAAATGGGTGAGATCTCCGGCTTGCTTGATATGCTGAAGCCGCGAGCAAACGACTCGGATCGGAGTGCCAAGTGGGCCACTTTTGGTAAGCAGAACTGGCGCTGTGGGATGAACCAAACGCCGAGTTAAGGCGCCCGAATCGACGCTCATGGGAAACCATGAAAGGCGTTGGTTGCTTAAGACAGCAGGACGGTGGCCATGGAAGTCGGAATCCGCTAAGGAGTGTGTAACAACTCACCTGCCGAAGCAACTAGCCCTGAAAATGGATGGCGCTGAAGCGTCGTGCCTATACTCGGCCGTCAGTCTGGCAGTCATGGCCGGTCCTTGCGGCCGGCCGCGAAGCCCTGACGAGTAGGAGGGTCGCGGCGGTGGGCGCAGAAGGGTCTGGGCGTGAGCCTGCCTGGAGCCGCCGTCGGTGCAGATCTTGGTGGTAGTAGCAAATACTCCAGCGAGGCCCTGGAGGGCTGACGCGGAGAAGGGTTTCGTGTGAACAGCCGTTGCACACGAGTCAGTCGATCCTAAGCCCTAGGAGAAATCCGATGTTGATGGGGGCCGTCATAGCATGATGCACTTTGTGCTGGCCCCCGTTGGGCGAAAGGGAATCCGGTTCCTATTCCGGAACCCGGCAGCGGAACCGATACAAGTCGGGCCCCTCTTTTAGAGATGCTCGTCGCGGTAACCCAAAAGGACCCGGAGACGTCGTCGGGAGATCGGGGAAGAGTTTTCTTTTCTGCATGAGCGTTCGAGTTCCCTGGAATCCTCTAGCAGGGAGATAGGGTTTGGAACGCGAAGAGCACCGCAGTTGCGGCGGTGTCCCGATCTTCCCCTCGGACCTTGAAAATCCGGGAGAGGGCCACGTGGAGGTGTCGCGCCGGTTCGTACCCATATCCGCAGCAGGTCTCCAAGGTGAAGAGCCTCTAGTCGATAGAATAATGTAGGTAAGGGAAGTCGGCAAATTGGATCCGTAACTTCGGGATAAGGATTGGCTCTGAGGATCGGGGCGTGTCGGGCTTGGTCGGGAAGTGGGTCAGCGCTAACGTGCCGGGCCTGGGCGAGGTGAGTGCCGTAGGGGTGCCGGTAAGTGCGGGCGTTTAGCGCGGGCGTGGTCTGCTCTCGCCGTTGGTTGGCCTCGTGCTGGCCGGCGGTGCAGGATGCGCGCGCCTGCGCGGCGTTCGCGCCCCGGTGCTTCAACCTGCGTGCAGGATCCGAGCTCGGTCCCGTGCCTTGGCCTCCCACGGATCTTCCTTGCTGCGAGGCCGCGTCCGCCTTAGCGTGCTCCTCCGGGGGCGCGCGGGTGCGCGGATTCTCTTCGGCCGCCATTCAACGATCAACTCAGAACTGGCACGGACTGGGGGAATCCGACTGTCTAATTAAAACAAAGCATTGCGATGGCCCTAGCGGGTGTTGACGCAATGTGATTTCTGCCCAGTGCTCTGAATGTCAACGTGAAGAAATTCAAGCAAGCGCGGGTAAACGGCGGGAGTAACTATGACTCTCTTAAAGTGAAAGTGAAAGTGATGAATCTCTTCCTTCTGGCCCGCGCCCTTCCGGAACGCCTGCTTCGCGCGCGGACGTCCCTTCTCCCGAAAACGGCTGCACCAACATCCCCCGCTGACTTTCGCCCCATTACGGTCTGCTCGGTGTTGGCGCGGACCTTTCACAAGGTTCTCGCGTCACGCCTGATGCGCGCATGTGCTGTGGACGAACGTCAGCGGGCATTCATCCCTCGGGATGGGATGTTGGAAAATACCTTCATCTTGGACACTGCTCTCACCGACGCAGTTCGCTCCTGCCGCTCTGTCTTTGTGGCATCGATCGACGTATCTAAGGCATTCGATTCGGTAGATCATGCTGCCCTTCGCCCCGTGCTGAAGGCGCATGGCCTGCCGGATTGCTTTGTCGAGTATGTCGAGCGGTGCTACGAGGGCAGCACGACAGTGATAGCGGACGGCGCCGGCGTGGGCGTGT
>NW_025725883.1:155000-160000 GCF_021461395.2 Schistocerca americana
ACTGGGAGGTCCACTCAGAAAACAGAATATCCCACCCACCCGACAACCACCATTGCTCAGCCAAGCCACCAACACCCACACATGTCCTACACAGGGGTGCACCCAACATCACAATACTGCCTCCTCTCACAGCACACAAACAATGGCAGGAATGAAAGACACAGGTCTGCCACAAGCATGGAATGAGAGCGCCGCCTGTCATGAGCCAAAGGTGCATCCTGACGTGGCAAATCAGATGATGCCGCAGGCATCCACTTACTATAATCACAATCAACAAACCGGCCGCCCCGCCCCCCATTAAACCTTTCCTTACAACAATGTGTACCTTAACCTAACCTATATCGTACCGTAACCTAACCTATATCGTACCGTAACCTAACCTATATCGTACCGTAACCTAACCTATATCGTACCGTAACCTAACCTATATCGTACCGTAACCTAACCTATATCGTACCGTAACCTAACCTATATCGTACCGTAACCTAACCTATATCGTACCGTAACCTAACCTATATCGTACCGTAACCTAACCTATATCGTACCGTAACCTAACCTATATCGTACCGTAACCTAACCTATATCGTACCGTAACCTAACCTATATCGTACCGTAACCTAACCTATATCGTACCGTAACCTAACCTATATCGTACCGTAACCTAACCTATGTCGTACCGTAACCTAACCTATGTCGTACCGTAACCTAACCTATGTCGTACCGTAACCTAACCTATATCGTACCGTAACCTAACCTATGTCGTACCGTAACCTAACCTATGTCGTACCGTAACCTAACCTATGTCGTACCGTAACCTAACCTATGTCGTACCGTAACCTAACCTATGTCGTACCGTAACCTAACCTATGTCGTACCGTAACCTAACCTATGTCGTACCGTAACCTAACCTATGTCGTACCGTAACCTAACCTATGTCGTACCGTAACCTAACCTATGTCGTACCGTAACCTAACCTATGTCGTACCGTAACCTAACCTATGTCGTACCGTAACCTAACCTATGTCGTACCGTAACCTAACCTATGTCGTACCGTAACCTAACCTATGTCGTACCGTAACCTAACCTATGTCGTACCGTAACCTAACCTATGTCGTACCGTAACCTAACCTATGTCGTACCGTAACCTAACCTATGTCGTACCGTAACCTAACCTATGTCGTACCTTAACCTAACCTATGTCGTACCTTAACCTAACCTATGTCGTACCTTAACCTAACCTATGTCGTACCTTAACCTAACCTGTATTGCGCCTTAACCTAACCTGTATTGCGCCTTAACCTAACCTGTATTGCGCCTTAACCTAACCTGTATTGCGCCTTAACCTAACCTGTATTGCGCCTTAACCTAACCTGTATTGCGCCTTAACCTAACCTGTATTGCGCCTTAACCTAACCTGTATTGCGCCTTAACCTAACCTGTATTGCGCCTTAACCTAACCTGTATTGCGCCTTAACCTAACCTGTATTGCGCCTTAACCTAACCTGTATTGCGCCTTAACCTAACCTGTATTGCGCCTTAACCTAACCTGTATTGCGCCTTAACCTAACCTGTATTGCGCCTTAACCTAACCTGTATTGCGCCTTAACCTAACCTGTATTGCGCCTTAACCTAACCTGTATTGCGCCTTAACCTAACCTGTATTGCGCCTTAACCTAACCTGTATTGCGCCTTAACCTAACCTGTATGGCGCCTTAACCTAACCTGTATGGCGCCTTAACGTAACCTGTATTGCGCCTTAACGTAACCTATATTGCGCCTTAACGTAACCTATATTGCGCCTTAACCTAACCTATATTGCGCCTTAACGTAACCTATATTGCGCCTTAACGTAACCTATATTGCGCCTTAACCTAACCTATATTGCGCCTTAACCTAACCTATATTGCGCCTTAACCTAACCTATATTGCGCCTTAACCTAACCTATATTGCGCCTTAACCTAACCTATATTGCGCCTTAACCTAACCTATATTGCGCCTTAACGTAACCTATATTGCGCCTTAACCTAACCTATATTGCGCCTTAACCTAACCTATATTGCGCCTTAACCTAACCTATATTGCGCCTTAACGTAACCTATATTGCGCCTTAACGTAACCTATATTGCGCCTTAACGTAACCTATATTGCGCCTTAACCTAACCTATATTGCGCCTTAACCTAACCTATATTGCGCCTTAACCTAACCTATATTGCGCCTTAACGTAACCTATATTGCGCCTTAACGTAACCTATATTGCGCCTTAACGTAACCTATATTGCGCCTTAACGTAACCTATATTGCGCCTTAACGTAACCTATATTGCGCCTTAACGTAACCTATATTGCGCCTTAACGTAACCTATATTGCGCCTTAACGTAACCTATATTGCGCCTTAACCTAACCTATATTGCGCCTTAACGTAACCTATATTGCGCCTTAATGTAACCTATATTGCGCCTTAATGTAACCTATATTGCGCCTTAATGTAACCTATATTGCGCCTTAATGTAACCTACGTTGCGCCTTAACGTAACCTACGTTGCGCCTTAACGTAACCTACGTTGCGCCTTAACGTAACCTACGTTGCGCCGTAACGTAACCTACGTTGCGCCGTAACGCAACCCACGTTGCGCCGTAACGCAACCCACGTTGCGCCGTAACGTAACACACGTTGGGCCTTAACCCAACACACGTTGGGCCTTAACCCAACACACGTTGGGCCTTAACCCAACACACGTTGGGCCTTAACCCAACACACGTTGGGCCTTAACCCAACACACGTTGGGCCTTAACCCAACACACGTTGGGCCTTAACCCAACACACGTTGGGCCTTAACCCAACACACGTTGGGCCTTAACCCAACACACGTTGGGCCTTAACCCAACACACGTTGGGCCTTAACCCAACACACGTTGGGCCTTAACCCAACACACGTTGGGCCTTAACCTGCTCTGTAATTGTCATACGACGCGTTAAATTAGTGTAGTGTTGCCTAACTGCAACCCCCGCAATATAGTTTGCTACTCGCACTGCCCGGTCCCCAGTGTATCGCTTCATGTTAAACACCTTGCAGCTATACACTGTAATGTGGATGGCAGCAGGACGTACATGCTCAATGCCCTTTGCAGTTGTTCATTGGCATTTGCAGTTGTTCATTGGCATTTGCATGGCGAAGCACTTAGCCTACGCTGTGGTACGGCCTGTGTCAACTGTCCGCTGATGTTGTACGTCCAAATCACACACTGTACTGCACATTGGTCCTCATGTACTGAATGATACATCGTGGTACATGTGACCGTACAACGACTGCGCCAACAACGGCGAACCATGCGGTCCAAATGTTGTGCACTCAGCTACGTGTCGTCTCCCTATAAGAGCTGGATTGCAGTGTGGTATGCCCTGGATGGCGATCAGCATGAGCCGTCTGTTGATGTAGTGGCGCGTGTTGTCAGACGTAGTCGTCTCTTCTCACACACCGTGATAGCATGGTGCACTGCGTTCCACATCTGCGACATGCGACAGAGGCCGGTTGACAGTCGTTCGCGCAATGGACATCGCATACGTACGGGGGCCACCTTCCACGTGTTCGCGAAGCGTGCACATGTTGTTGCGTGTATGTGGGCAGACATAGTGTGTCGTGACACCTGACACAGGCATGCAACAATCGTTGAATTTGCAAATGGCGATGGACGCCTACGTTTGCTGGTGACGTTACGCAAATGAACAACTGGTAAACCGTTGTGGTGCGGTTGTTCTCGCTAGAGGTGAATCAGTGATGGCGACGATCGGTTGAGCTACCAACCGGTTGTTCCAGCGATACCCACCATGCCCACGAACGTGAATGGCATCTGGGTGTGAAGCGATACGCGGCGGTGGCTGGGTGGGACCGTCCCCGGCCGGTGAGGGGGGGCCTCCCGGCGTGCTGGCCGCGCGGTGCGTGGGCGCACGCGCTACAGCCGGCTGGTGGGGGCGGCCAGTGGCAGGCGCGCCGGCCGACGGAGGCGGCAGGCGGCGCAGCTGCGCGCCGGCGCACCCTGCACGCGGCGCCGTGCGGCCAAAGTAGGTCCTCGCGGGCCCGGTGCGAAGCGCGGTGGACATCTGCAGTGTGCTGGTCCGATTGAGGACTGTGTGCGCTGAGGATGCGCCGCCGCCCGGCGCTCGGCGCCGCGACGCCGTCTGCTGCTCGGTCGCCTCTGCGGTTCTCGCAGGTGGTTTGTATCGCAGCTGTGCGGACGTGTTGGCGCGTGCGCTGTGCTGGGAGAGTTCGCTTCGGCACCCAAGTGGGGCTTTTGTCCTTCTGTGGCGCTGGCGTTGGAGCTGCCGGTCACCGTAGGTGGCGCGTGTTGTCTCCCGCCGGCAATGCCACGACAGCACGCTCCCGGGCCTCTGTCGGCAGCGGCAAGCTCAGTTGGGAGCACGGGTGGTCGCACCTAAAGCGTCTACTCGCCAAACTCCGGGCGATTGCGCCTCTCTCGAACCCGACCAAGTACTTAGGACGGCGCTGCGCGCCGCCGGGACCTGAGAGGGTTTCGAGGTGTATGGTGCAGGGGAGCTCAGCCTCCTCCTGTTTGCAGAATAATTGACCGGACGCTTGCGTGTTCGCGCGGGCCCCCGGGACACACTCCCGGGCGGCCGGCTGCTCAGCTCTAGTTGACGCAGCTCCCTGGTTGATCCTGCCAGTAGTCATATGCTTGTCTCAAAGATTAAGCCATGCATGTCTCAGTACAAGCCGCATTAAGGTGAAACCGCGAATGGCTCATTAAATCAGTTATGGTTCCTTAGATCGTACCCACGTTACTTGGATAACTGTGGTAATTCTAGAGCTAATACATGCAAACAGAGTCCCGACCAGAGATGGAAGGGACGCTTTTATTAGATCAAAACCAATCGGTCGGCTCGTCCGGTCCGTTTGCCTTGGTGACTCTGAATAACTTTGGGCTGATCGCACGGTCCTCGTACCGGCGACGCATCTTTCAAATGTCTGCCTTATCAACTGT
>NW_025725883.1:167500-172500 GCF_021461395.2 Schistocerca americana
CTCCAGCGGATGAACGGCGGACCTTTCCCGCAGTCGCAATGTGCAATCCACCCCTATAACATGCGTTTCATGAAGAGGTACGTCCAATATGCGACATTCCCGCTGTCCCTATACATGAGCTGCGAGCTGTACCAGTTACGAGCTAGAGACGCGATCGCGTTGCTCTCTGTACGAATGCCGATGCTGAGCGGTCAGCTAGGAGGCGCTCCATCCATGTCGGTACCGGTGAGCGTTGCACTCGCAGTCGCAAAAACGTACGGCAAGTATATTACTCGGAAGAGTCAATGACAGTCCACGCCCCCCTGCGTGGGAAGAGTCTTTCTAGGCCATGACCCACCGGAAGGGCGCAGCGTCCCCCACCCCAGACATGTGACGTCACACCATCGGTATTGACGACTAGACTGATTCCTTATAATCATTTGCCATACACCGGTGGAAGCTGCCGAGACGAGTAACTACATAGCGGGCTCGCCGTGTCACTAATGTACAGAGATACAACAGTTTCGACTGGAACCGGATTAAACGTATACACGGCGCTGATTAGTAATAGATAGAGCCATCAGAATACAGATAATGTATACAACTGTCCGTATACATGCTGAAAGACTCTGCTCACAATCACAACCACACGTCAGCCACACACCCTTATCACGCACTACTCTCTGCCTGTAACACGCACACAGACAATATGTAAGCACCAGCATGGAACAACACCCAGTGCATCCTCTCCGCCACATTAGACAATCCACACTGTCATAACCAGACTGGGAGGTCCACTCAGAAAACAGAATATCCCACCCACCCGACAACCACCATTGCTCAGCCAAGCCACCAACACCCACACATGTCCTACACAGGGGTGCACCCAACATCACAATACTGCCTCCTCTCACAGCACACAAACAATGGCAGGAATGAAAGACACAGGTCTGCCACAAGCATGGAATGAGAGCGCCGCCTGTCATGAGCCAAAGGTGCATCCTGACGTGGCAAATCAGATGATGCCGCAGGCATCCACTTACTATAATCACAATCAACAAACCGGCCGCCCCGCCCCCCATTAAACCTTTCCTTACAACAATGTGTACCTTAACCTAACCTATATCGTACCGTAACCTAACCTATATCGTACCGTAACCTAACCTATATCGTACCGTAACCTAACCTATATCGTACCGTAACCTAACCTATATCGTACCGTAACCTAACCTATATCGTACCGTAACCTAACCTATATCGTACCGTAACCTAACCTATATCGTACCGTAACCTAACCTATATCGTACCGTAACCTAACCTATATCGTACCGTAACCTAACCTATATCGTACCGTAACCTAACCTATGTCGTACCGTAACCTAACCTATGTCGTACCGTAACCTAACCTATGTCGTACCGTAACCTAACCTATATCGTACCGTAACCTAACCTATATCGTACCGTAACCTAACCTATGTCGTACCGTAACCTAACCTATGTCGTACCGTAACCTAACCTATGTCGTACCGTAACCTAACCTATGTCGTACCGTAACCTAACCTATGTCGTACCGTAACCTAACCTATGTCGTACCGTAACCTAACCTATGTCGTACCGTAACCTAACCTATGTCGTACCGTAACCTAACCTATGTCGTACCGTAACCTAACCTATGTCGTACCGTAACCTAACCTATGTCGTACCGTAACCTAACCTATGTCGTACCGTAACCTAACCTATGTCGTACCGTAACCTAACCTATGTCGTACCGTAACCTAACCTATGTCGTACCGTAACCTAACCTATGTCGTACCGTAACCTAACCTATGTCGTACCGTAACCTAACCTATGTCGTACCGTAACCTAACCTATGTCGTACCGTAACCTAACCTATGTCGTACCGTAACCTAACCTATGTCGTACCGTAACCTAACCTATGTCGTACCGTAACCTAACCTATGTCGTACCGTAACCTAACCTATGTCGTACCTTAACCTAACCTATGTCGTACCTTAACCTAACCTATGTCGTACCTTAACCTAACCTATGTCGTACCTTAACCTAACCTATGTCGTACCTTAACCTAACCTGTATTGCGCCTTAACCTAACCTGTATTGCGCCTTAACCTAACCTGTATTGCGCCTTAACCTAACCTGTATTGCGCCTTAACCTAACCTGTATTGCGCCTTAACCTAACCTGTATTGCGCCTTAACCTAACCTGTATTGCGCCTTAACCTAACCCGTATTGCGCCTTAACCTAACCCGTATTGCGCCTTAACCTAACCTGTATTGCGCCTTAACCTAACCTGTATTGCGCCTTAACCTAACCTGTATTGCGCCTTAACCTAACCTGTATTGCGCCTTAACCTAACCTGTATTGCGCCTTAACCTAACCTGTATTGCGCCTTAACCTAACCTGTATTGCGCCTTAACCTAACCTGTATTGCGCCTTAACCTAACCTGTATTGCGCCTTAACCTAACCTGTATTGCGCCTTAACCTAACCTGTATTGCGCCTTAACCTAACCTGTATTGCGCCTTAACCTAACCTGTATTGCGCCTTAACCTAACCTGTATTGCGCCTTAACCTAACCTGTATTGCGCCTTAACCTAACCTGTATTGCGCCTTAACCTAACCTGTATGGCGCCTTAACCTAACCTGTATGGCGCCTTAACGTAACCTGTATTGCGCCTTAACGTAACCTATATTGCGCCTTAACGTAACCTATATTGCGCCTTAACCTAACCTATATTGCGCCTTAACGTAACCTATATTGCGCCTTAACGTAACCTATATTGCGCCTTAACCTAACCTATATTGCGCCTTAACCTAACCTATATTGCGCCTTAACCTAACCTATATTGCGCCTTAACCTAACCTATATTGCGCCTTAACCTAACCTATATTGCGCCTTAACCTAACCTATATTGCGCCTTAACGTAACCTATATTGCGCCTTAACCTAACCTATATTGCGCCTTAACCTAAGCTATATTGCGCCTTAACCTAACCTATATTGCGCCTTAACGTAACCTATATTGCGCCTTAACGTAACCTATATTGCGCCTTAACGTAACCTATATTGCGCCTTAACCTAACCTATATTGCGCCTTAACCTAACCTATATTGCGCCTTAACCTAACCTATATTGCGCCTTAACGTAACCTATATTGCGCCTTAACGTAACCTATATTGCGCCTTAACGTAACCTATATTGCGCCTTAACGTAACCTATATTGCGCCTTAACGTAACCTATATTGCGCCTTAACGTAACCTATATTGCGCCTTAACGTAACCTATATTGCGCCTTAACGTAACCTATATTGCGCCTTAACCTAACCTATATTGCGCCTTAACGTAACCTATATTGCGCCTTAATGTAACCTATATTGCGCCTTAATGTAACCTATATTGCGCCTTAATGTAACCTACGTTGCGCCTTAACGTAACCTACGTTGCGCCTTAACGTAACCTACGTTGCGCCTTAACGTAACCTACGTTGCGCCGTAACGTAACCTACGTTGCGCCGTAACGCAACCCACGTTGCGCCGTAACGTAACCCACGTTGCGCCGTAACGTAACACACGTTGGGCCTTAACCCAACACACGTTGGGCCTTAACCCAACACACGTTGGGCCTTAACCCAACACACGTTGGGCCTTAACCCAACACACGTTGGGCCTTAACCCAACACACGTTGGGCCTTAACCCAACACACGTTGGGCCTTAACCCAACACACGTTGGGCCTTAACCCAACACACGTTGGGCCTTAACCCAACACACGTTGGGCCTTAACCCAACACACGTTGGGCCTTAACCCAACACACGTTGGGCCTTAACCCAACACACGTTGGACCTTAACCTGCTCTGTAATTGTCATACGACGCGTTAAATTAGTGTAGTGTTGCCTAACTGCAACCCCCGCAATATAGTTTGCTACTCGCACTGCCCGGTCCCCAGTGTATCGCTTCATGTTAAACACCTTGCAGCTATACACTGTAATGTGGATGGCAGCAGGACGTACATGCTCAATGCCCTTTGCAGTTGTTCATTGGCATTTGCAGTTGTTCATTGGCATTTGCATGGCGAAGCACTTAGCCTACGCTGTGGTACGGCCTGTGTCAACTGTCCGCTGATGTTGTACGTCCAAATCACACACTGTACTGCACATTGGTCCTCATGTACTGAATGATACATCGTGGTACATGTGACCGTACAACGACTGCGCCAACAACGGCGAACCATGCGGTCCAAATGTTGTGCACTCAGCTACGTGTCGTCTCCCTATAAGAGCTGGATTGCAGTGTGGTATGCCCTGGATGGCGATCAGCATGAGCCGTCTGTTGATGTAGTGGCGCGTGTTGTCAGACGTAGTCGTCTCTTCTCACACACCGTGATAGCATGGTGCACTGCGTTCCACATCTGCGACATGCGACAGAGGCCGGTTGACAGTCGTTCGCGCAATGGACATCGCATACGTACGGGGGCCACCTTCCACGTGTTCGCGAAGCGTGCACATGTTGTTGCGTGTATGTGGGCAGACATAGTGTGTCGTGACACCTGACACAGGCATGCAACAATCGTTGAATTTGCAAATGGCGATGGACGCCTACGTTTGCTGGTGACGTTACGCAAATGAACAACTGGTAAACCGTTGTGGTGCGGTTGTTCTCGCTAGAGGTGAATCAGTGATGGCGACGATCGGTTGAGCTACCAACCGGTTGTTCCAGCGATACCCACCATGCCCACGAACGTGAATGGCATCTGGGTGTGAAGCGATACGCGGCGGTGGCTGGGTGGGACCGTCCCCGGCCGGTGAGGGGGGGCCTCCCGGCGTGCTGGCCGCGCGGTGCGTGGGCGCACGCGCTACAGCCGGCTGGTGGGGGCGGCCAGTGGCAGGCGCGCCGGCCGACGGAGGCGGCAGGCGGCGCAGCTGCGCGCCGGCGCACCCTGCACGCGGCGCCGTGCGGCCAAAGTAGGTCCTCGCGGGCCCGGTGCGAAGCGCGGTGGACATCTGC
>NW_025725883.1:177500-182500 GCF_021461395.2 Schistocerca americana
CCTGGAGGGCTGACGCGGAGAAGGGTTTCGTGTGAACAGCCGTTGCACACGAGTCAGTCGATCCTAAGCCCTAGGAGAAATCCGATGTTGATGGGGGCCGTCATAGCATGATGCACTTTGTGCTGGCCCCCGTTGGGCGAAAGGGAATCCGGTTCCTATTCCGGAACCCGGCAGCGGAACCGATACAAGTCGGGCCCCTCTTTTAGAGATGCTCGTCGGGGTAACCCAAAAGGACCCGGAGACGCCGTCGGGAGATCGGGGAAGAGTTTTCTTTTCTGCATGAGCGTTCGAGTTCCCTGGAATCCTCTAGCAGGGAGATAGGGTTTGGAACGCGAAGAGCACCGCAGTTGCGGCGGTGTCCCGATCTTCCCCTCGGACCTTGAAAATCCGGGAGAGGGCCACGTGGAGGTGTCGCGCCGGTTCGTACCCATATCCGCAGCAGGTCTCCAAGGTGAAGAGCCTCTAGTCGATAGAATAATGTAGGTAAGGGAAGTCGGCAAATTGGATCCGTAACTTCGGGATAAGGATTGGCTCTGAGGATCGGGGCGTGTCGGGCTTGGTCGGGAAGTGGGTCAGCGCTAACGTGCCGGGCCTGGGCGAGGTGAGTGCCGTAGGGGTGCCGGTAAGTGCGGGCGTTTAGCGCGGGCGTGGTCTGCTCTCGCCGTTGGTTGGCCTCGTGCTGGCCGGCGGTGCAGGATGCGCGCGCCTGCGCGGCGTTCGCGCCCCGGTGCTTCAACCTGCGTGCAGGATCCGAGCTCGGTCCCGTGCCTTGGCCTCCCACGGATCTTCCTTGCTGCGAGGCCGCGTCCGCCTTAGCGTGCTCCTCCGGGGGCGCGCGGGTGCGCGGATTCTCTTCGGCCGCCATTCAACGATCAACTCAGAACTGGCACGGACTGGGGGAATCCGACTGTCTAATTAAAACAAAGCATTGCGATGGCCCTAGCGGGTGTTGACGCAATGTGATTTCTGCCCAGTGCTCTGAATGTCAACGTGAAGAAATTCAAGCAAGCGCGGGTAAACGGCGGGAGTAACTATGACTCTCTTAAGGTAGCCAAATGCCTCGTCATCTAATTAGTGACGCGCATGAATGGATTAACGAGATTCCCGCTGTCCCTATCTACTAGCTGCGGCTGTCTCATGCTATGTGCCCCGATTTGCGTGGGCTCATGGTTGGTAATAGGCAGCAGGGGAAGGATGCGACTCGAACATCTTAGCCTCTCCTTCTCAAGTGCTCCTGCTCGCCTTCTCGGGGTGCAGCTGTTAAGCCTTCGGGCGACCGAAGGGCAGGGGCGCGACGGTGTGCTGAATAACTTGCACACCGGTTCCGGTGGCTGCATTTGTCGCGGCGGGATCCTGGCCTAAGTCGGCGAAGGTCGCCCGCCCTGCCCCTGGAATTCCGGGGCATGATCCGCCAAGCCGGGGCGTGGTGACATGTCCCCGGTTAGGTTAGATGGGTCCAGACCCCCGAACGTCTGGGGGACCGGCCCGGCACCTGAGTAGGACCGGGTCTTTAGCCTTGTGGTGGGAACTCGGCCTAGTAGGGGGCGAAGGACGGGGAGTGAATCCGCTCTCCCGGAATGCGGGGGGCATTCGCCGGTAAGGGAGCGGGAGAAAACTTCGATGATGCAGCCATCGAAGAGGACTAGTGCGCTGTACCCACGGCGTGCTAAACCTAGCAGCTCAGTTGTAGAGAGCTCTTGGTCGAGGGGCGTGACCGGTGAGCGAGCTGCATTTAGCCTCCCCCCATGCCAGAGAGGCCGGTCCGGGGAAAGAGACGGGCCTCCTTTTCACTCTCTTCATTTCGTCAAGATGGCTGAACAAGTAGAGAGTGACCATGCGTTTGAAGGCGATTCGAATTACGATGATGCTTTATCTGTAGCCGAGCGTCATGCTCGTTTCTTAAAGTTACTGGATTCCAGTGTAAAGAATGGCAAAATTAGTAATCAGGCGATAAACAATATTCGGGATTGTGTTGCTAGGTGGGCAATGGCTCATTCCCAGTTAGAGGGGAGATTGATAGAATTGCAGAAGGAAAACGAACGCCTCAGGAGTCAGCCACCAGTTGCAAAATCTTATGCCGCGGTCGCGAGTACCCCTGTGGTCAAGGCGCCATCGGCAAAAGAGACAATACAGGAAAATATCAAGAAGGTTGTCCCAACGGTGTTTATCAAGCCAAAAGAGGGGGAGGATATTCGAGCAGTCAAGACTGCATTCGAGAAGTGTATAGATCCTAAGCGAGACAAGATTAAAATAAATACAGTAAGAACTGCAAAAAATGTACTGATCGTGGAAACGGCAACTCAAGAAGACAGTCAGCGTATTATGACAAATCCTCAGTTAACTGAGAAGGTCAAATGCGAACCGCCTAGGAGGCGAAGGCCTTTGATGTGCCTATACGATGTCCCGACATATATGAGTGCGGACAGCTTGTTGGATTCCATATACGTGCAGAATTTCGACATGACTATGACAAGGGAGGATTTCGATAGCCAGTTTAGACTCAGATTTAAAGTCGGACCAAGGGAGAAACTTACAGTTCACCATGTGGTGGAAGTCTCTCCGGAACTTTGGAAGCCTCTTACTAGAATTGGCAGGTTGTACGTCGGATATTCAGCGTTAAATATTAAAGATTACTTGGCGGTGCCGCGTTGCACCAAGTGCCAAGACTTGAACCATACAAATAAGTATTGTCAGGAAGAACATGCCTTGTGTGCCCATTGTGGGCAGGTGGGTCATGAAAGGAAGGCCTGTCCTAATAAGGACAAACCCCAGGTCTGTATACCGTGTAAGAAGCGGGGAAGAAAGTGTGGTGGACCTAAAGACTGCCCTACCTACCGCATGTTCCTTGACAGAATAATTCAGCGAACTGATTATGGCGACCCTTAAGGCGCCGAAAAAGAAATCTCCGAGTAAAATTAAAAGGGACGCGGAACGGGGCAAGTTAATTAGTAAGGCTCTGTCCACAGGTACACTGTACAGCCCAGAAGAAGTTCCGGGCGCCACTGGAGGATCGATGGTCGACGTCGGCATCCAAACAGATGTCGACTTGGAGACGGCGATCGGTCGGCTAACTAGTCGACTGTCAAGAACCAAGATGGAGGAGCCGGCGAAGCAAGACTCACAGACTACAGATCAAGGCGCGAGTACAGTCCCTAATGAAGACGGTGGCGGTGGTAGTAGTGGTGGTGGTAGTAGTGGCAGATCAAATGTAAATTTTGTAAATAGTGCAAAGTCGAGTACAGTTTCTACTGAGGATGTTGGTGGCGATGGTAGTAACTGTAGATCTAATGTAAATATTGTAAATAGTGCAAAGTTGAATGGTGCAAGCACTTTTTATAATGCAGTTGGTCCTGGAGACGTGTATAATGATTTTGAACATAAGTTGCGGTTAACCAGGCTTGAGGAACCAGCATTGTTGACTGTTGCACTGAGGCAGCTTGTTCGGACTGGACATAGACATGGCCAAGATATTACTTATCCAGCCTTGGAGGACGTGGATTGTATAAGTTTGCACGTGGCAAATATTCCTTCGCAATCTGATGATTTAAAGGAGTTGGTGGAGCAGGTGTTTGCCAGGCGGGGCCGTAAATTCGATCTCGAAAAAATATACCGGGACATGGTTAAAATGTACGGTAGAAACGTTGTAGATCTCTCGAAATCTTGGCCCGCCAGTCGCCTGCATGTTTTTTACCCCCCTGGTTGATGGGGAGTTTTAAGGTACTACAGATAAACGCAATGCGTAGCCATTTGGTTACGCAAGAGTTAAGAAGGATTGCGGAAGATGACATGCTGGACATTTTAGTAATTCAAGAACCCGCCTCCTGTGCTGGTCGAATTCCTGGATTTCCTGCAACTGCGCAAGTGGTATTCTCCGGTGAGAATCCTATGAGCGCTGTTGTAGTTCTGAATAAGCTGATTAGAACAACTGTGTTAACACAATTTTGTAATGATCACGTAATCGTTGTTGAACTTAACTTGATGTCACATTTAGTATTCCTTGTAAATGTATATTGTCAATTCAGACAACATATCATGGGATTTCTTAGTCAGTTGGATTGGATCTTAAGAATGTTACAAGGAAAGCCGGTCATTGTATGTATGGACGCAAACGCAAAGTCCCCTTTGTGGTTTAGTGTGGAACAGGATGAGCGAGGTGTTGAGTTGGAGAATCTCATAATGCAGATGCAATTAGATGTTATAAACCAACCTGGCTATCCGCCTACCTTTTCAGGAAGGGCGGGTGCTGTTTCCAATATAGACGTCACGCTTGCATCTCTAAGTGCAGCACCACACATCAGAAACTGGAGAGTTGTAAGTAATCTTACTGTAAGTGACCACAATTGTATTTTCTTTGATTACCATATGGAAGTTGAAGAAGATCTCGGGGACTGGGTAGAACGTTATAATTATCGAAAGACGGATTGGAACCGGCTGGCACAGGAGTTTCGTCCTCCAGGGCTTGGATCAGAGGAGGAGATACATAACGTGGATGAAGCGGTAGACGAACTAGTGGCATCTATTGAGGCGGCTATTGCTACGTCCGTTCCTCGGGTAGCAAGGTTTGTTCGCAAACAGGCTACTCCATGGCCCCCAGAGCTGAGTGAGCTCAGGCGGTCTGTCAGGCGGGCAAGAAGTAATTACCAAAGGGGCTTCACACAAGAAGAACGACAGTACCACCTAAGGATTTACCGTCGCCTCAAGGCTCGATACCAGGAGTCCGTACAACGTCTAAGACGGCAGTCATGGCAGAACTTTGTGAATGAGCAGCTGGGATTGGACCCCTGGGGGGTCCCGTACAAGCTTGTACGAGAGAAGATCAGATCTCCCACGATGCTGTCTACTCTGCAGCTGGAAAATGGGCGGTGCACCAAGACTTGGGAAGAGACAGCTAATGTTTTGATGGAAGTTCTGTTGCCGGACGACGTCGTTGAGGAGGATACTGAGGAGCAGCGGGCAATACGAGCTGCGTTATTGGTACCATATGAAAATGGAGCACACGT
>NW_025725883.1:187500-202500 GCF_021461395.2 Schistocerca americana
TCCACGCCCCCCTGCGTGGGAAGAGTCTTTCTAGGCCATGACCCACCGGAAGGGCGCAGCGTCCCCCACCCCAGACATGTGACGTCACACCATCGGTATTGACGACTAGACTGATTCCTTATAATCATTTGCCATACACCGGTGGAAGCTGCCGAGACGAGTAACTACATAGCGGGCTCGCCGTGTCACTAATGTACAGAGATACAACAGTTTCGACTGGAACCGGATTAAACGTATACACGGCGCTGATTAGTAATAGATAGAGCCATCAGAATACAGATAATGTATACAACTGTCCGTATACATGCTGAAAGACTCTGCTCACAATCACAACCACACGTCAGCCACACACCCTTATCACGCACTACTCTCTGCCTGTAACACGCACACAGACAATATGTAAGCACCAGCATGGAACAACACCCAGTGCATCCTCTCCGCCACATTAGACAATCCACACTGTCATAACCAGACTGGGAGGTCCACTCAGAAAACAGAATATCCCACCCACCCGACAACCACCATTGCTCAGCCAAGCCACCAACACCCACACATGTCCTACACAGGGGTGCACCCAACATCACAATACTGCCTCCTCTCACAGCACACAAACAATGGCAGGAATGAAAGACACAGGTCTGCCACAAGCATGGAATGAGAGCGCCGCCTGTCATGAGCCAAAGGTGCATCCTGACGTGGCAAATCAGATGATGCCGCAGGCATCCACTTACTATAATCACAATCAACAAACCGGCCGCCCCGCCCCCCATTAAACCTTTCCTTACAACAATGTGTACCTTAACCTAACCTATATCGTACCGTAACCTAACCTATATCGTACCGTAACCTAACCTATATCGTACCGTAACCTAACCTATATCGTACCGTAACCTAACCTATATCGTACCGTAACCTAACCTATATCGTACCGTAACCTAACCTATATCGTACCGTAACCTAACCTATATCGTACCGTAACCTAACCTATATCGTACCGTAACCTAACCTATATCGTACCGTAACCTAACCTATATCGTACCGTAACCTAACCTATATCGTACCGTAACCTAACCTATATCGTACCGTAACCTAACCTATATCGTACCGTAACCTAACCTATATCGTACCGTAACCTAACCTATATCGTACCGTAACCTAACCTATGTCGTACCGTAACCTAACCTATGTCGTACCGTAACCTAACCTATGTCGTACCGTAACCTAACCTATATCGTACCGTAACCTAACCTATGTCGTACCGTAACCTAACCTATGTCGTACCGTAACCTAACCTATGTCGTACCGTAACCTAACCTATGTCGTACCGTAACCTAACCTATGTCGTACCGTAACCTAACCTATGTCGTACCGTAACCTAACCTATGTCGTACCGTAACCTAACCTATGTCGTACCGTAACCTAACCTATGTCGTACCGTAACCTAACCTATGTCGTACCGTAACCTAACCTATGTCGTACCGTAACCTAACCTATGTCGTACCGTAACCTAACCTATGTCGTACCGTAACCTAACCTATGTCGTACCGTAACCTAACCTATGTCGTACCGTAACCTAACCTATGTCGTACCGTAACCTAACCTATGTCGTACCGTAACCTAACCTATGTCGTACCGTAACCTAACCTATGTCGTACCGTAACCTAACCTATGTCGTACCGTAACCTAACCTATGTCGTACCGTAACCTAACCTATGTCGTACCTTAACCTAACCTATGTCGTACCTTAACCTAACCTATGTCGTACCTTAACCTAACCTATGTCGTACCTTAACCTAACCTATGTCGTACCTTAACCTAACCTGTATTGCGCCTTAACCTAACCTGTATTGCGCCTTAACCTAACCTGTATTGCGCCTTAACCTAACCTGTATTGCGCCTTAACCTAACCTGTATTGCGCCTTAACCTAACCTATATTGCGCCTTAACGTAACCTATATTGCGCCTTAACGTAACCTATATTGCGCCTTAACCTAACCTATATTGCGCCTTAACCTAACCTATATTGCGCCTTAACCTAACCTATATTGCGCCTTAACCTAACCTATATTGCGCCTTAACCTAACCTATATTGCGCCTTAACCTAACCTATATTGCGCCTTAACCTAACCTGTATTGCGCCTTAACCTAACCTATATTGCGCCTTAACCTAACCTATATTGCGCCTTAACCTAACCTATATTGCGCCTTAACGTAACCTATATTGCGCCTTAACGTAACCTGTATTGCGCCTTAACCTAACCTGTATTGCGCCTTAACCTAACCTATATTGCGCCTTAACCTAACCTATATTGCGCCTTAACGTAACCTATATTGCGCCTTAACGTAACCTATATTGCGCCTTAACGTAACCTATATTGCGCCTTAACGTAACCTATATTGCGCCTTAACGTAACCTATATTGCGCCTTAACGTAACCTATATTGCGCCTTAACGTAACCTATATTGCGCCTTAACCTAACCTATATTGCGCCTTAACGTAACCTATATTGCGCCTTAATGTAACCTATATTGCGCCTTAATGTAACCTATATTGCGCCTTAATGTAACCTATATTGCGCCTTAATGTAACCTACGTTGCGCCTTAACGTAACCTACGTTGCGCCTTAACGTAACCTACGTTGCGCCTTAACGTAACCTACGTTGCGCCTTAACGTAACCTACGTTGCGCCTTAACGTAACCTACGTTGCGCCGTAACGTAACCTACGTTGCGCCGTAACGCAACCCACGTTGCGCCGTAACGTAACCCACGTTGCGCCGTAACGTAACACACGTTGGGCCTTAACCCAACACACGTTGGGCCTTAACCCAACACACGTTGGGCCTTAACCCAACACACGTTGGGCCTTAACCCAACACACGTTGGGCCTTAACCCAACACACGTTGGGCCTTAACCTGCTCTGTAATTGTCATACGACGCGTTAAATTAGTGTAGTGTTGCCTAACTGCAACCCCCGCAATATAGTTTGCTACTCGCACTGCCCGGTCCCCAGTGTATCGCTTCATGTTAAACACCTTGCAGCTATACACTGTAATGTGGATGGCAGCAGGACGTACATGCTCAATGCCCTTTGCAGTTGTTCATTGGCATTTGCAGTTGTTCATTGGCATTTGCATGGCGAAGCACTTAGCCTACGCTGTGGTACGGCCTGTGTCAACTGTCCGCTGATGTTGTACGTCCAAATCACACACTGTACTGCACATTGGTCCTCATGTACTGAATGATACATCGTGGTACATGTGACCGTACAACGACTGCGCCAACAACGGCGAACCATGCGGTCCAAATGTTGTGCACTCAGCTACGTGTCGTCTCCCTATAAGAGCTGGATTGCAGTGTGGTATGCCCTGGATGGCGATCAGCATGAGCCGTCTGTTGATGTAGTGGCGCGTGTTGTCAGACGTAGTCGTCTCTTCTCACACACCGTGATAGCATGGTGCACTGCGTTCCACATCTGCGACATGCGACAGAGGCCGGTTGACAGTCGTTCGCGCAATGGACATCGCATACGTACGGGGGCCACCTTCCACGTGTTCGCGAAGCGTGCACATGTTGTTGCGTGTATGTGGGCAGACATAGTGTGTCGTGACACCTGACACAGGCATGCAACAATCGTTGAATTTGCAAATGGCGATGGACGCCTACGTTTGCTGGTGACGTTACGCAAATGAACAACTGGTAAACCGTTGTGGTGCGGTTGTTCTCGCTAGAGGTGAATCAGTGATGGCGACGATCGGTTGAGCTACCAACCGGTTGTTCCAGCGATACCCACCATGCCCACGAACGTGAATGGCATCTGGGTGTGAAGCGATACGCGGCGGTGGCTGGGTGGGACCGTCCCCGGCCGGTGAGGGGGGGCCTCCCGGCGTGCTGGCCGCGCGGTGCGTGGGCGCACGCGCTACAGCCGGCTGGTGGGGGCGGCCAGTGGCAGGCGCGCCGGCCGACGGAGGCGGCAGGCGGCGCAGCTGCGCGCCGGCGCACCCTGCACGCGGCGCCGTGCGGCCAAAGTAGGTCCTCGCGGGCCCGGTGCGAAGCGCGGTGGACATCTGCAGTGTGCTGGTCCGATTGAGGACTGTGTGCGCTGAGGATGCGCCGCCGCCCGGCGCTCGGCGCCGCGACGCCGTCTGCTGCTCGGTCGCCTCTGCGGTTCTCGCAGGTGGTTTGTATCGCAGCTGTGCGGACGTGTTGGCGCGTGCGCTGTGCTGGGAGAGTTCGCTTCGGCACCCAAGTGGGGCTTTTGTCCTTCTGTGGCGCTGGCGTTGGAGCTGCCGGTCACCGTAGGTGGCGCGTGTTGTCTCCCGCCGGCAATGCCACGACAGCACGCTCCCGGGCCTCTGTCGGCAGCGGCAAGCTCAGTTGGGAGCACGGGTGGTCGCACCTAAAGCGTCTACTCGCCAAACTCCGGGCGATTGCGCCTCTCTCGAACCCGACCAAGTACTTAGGACGGCGCTGCGCGCCGCCGGGACCTGAGAGGGTTTCGAGGTGTATGGTGCAGGGGAGCTCAGCCTCCTCCTGTTTGCAGAATAATTGAGCGGACGCTTGCGTGTTCGCGCGGGCCCCCGGGACACACTCCCGGGCGGCCGGCTGCTCAGCTCTAGTTGACGCAGCTCCCTGGTTGATCCTGCCAGTAGTCATATGCTTGTCTCAAAGATTAAGCCATGCATGTCTCAGTACAAGCCGCATTAAGGTGAAACCGCGAATGGCTCATTAAATCAGTTATGGTTCCTTAGATCGTACCCACGTTACTTGGATAACTGTGGTAATTCTAGAGCTAATACATGCAAACAGAGTCCCGAGTCTGGCGTGAGGTCAGTCGCTTGACGGCGCGTTTCGGCGCGGGCCCGCCCGTTGCCGGCGCGCCGTAAGGCACGGAGGCTCGCACTGGGGCGTATCGCTTTCCAGTCGGGCGTGCCGCGGCAGTCCTCACTCGGGGAAGTGAAGCGTCTCTTACAGCCTCTCCTTCCCAAGTGGCTCTTTCCGCCTTCCCGTGGTGCCAGACGTCAAGCTCGGCATTCTGCCTTGCGTCAAAAGGGAGAGCTGCGACCCAACCCGATGCGAAAGCGAAGGGTGCGTGGCACAGGGGGAGCTGTGTCGAGGGACCGAACACCAGTCCCTTTCTGTTCGCAGGGCACAGACCAGCAGGTGCTCTGCATGCCGGCGACCTCGTTTGTCGGCGTGGGATCGCGGCGCGAGTCGGCAAGGATGCTTCGCCGCGCCCCTGGGTAACCGGGGCGTGTTCTGCCAAACCCAGGAGGTGGTGACATCGCCTGGGCTAGGTTAGATGGGCCCAGACCGCCGAACGACTGGGGGACCGACCCACCACCTGAGTAGGAGTGGGTCCTTGGCCTTCAGGTGGAAACTCGGGCTAGTAGGCGGCGAAGGGCGAGGGGTGCATCCGCCTCTCCGGAGTGCGGGGTGCACTTGCCGAGGAGCGTCGAGTGAAATCGTCGACGACGAGGCCTTCGACGGGGACCAGTGCGCTGGCAACGGCGCGCTGAACCCTGCAGCTCTGGAGTGCCCTTGACCTAGGGGCGAGGTCGGTGGGCGAGCTGCAAGAGTCCCCCCCCATGCCAGAGGAGCCGGTCCGGGGCAAGAGACGGGCTCCCAATCCTTTTTTCGCTTGTCTACAATATGGCCGAGTCAGAGACAAGCGAGTCATGTGCGCCTTCGAGGGCTTCTTTGCTTACTGTTCCCTCCCCATCAGGGGGCACGGGGCAGACCGAGGAAAGTATCAGTGACAGGCATGCCAGGATCACACAATACCTGGAAGCCAATGTGAAAAATGGCAAGATCAGCCAGGCTGCGATCTTGACGTTAAAAAATGAACTCGCCTCCTGGGCTATTGCTCATGCGAAGCTTGAGGGGCGGGTTGAAGAACTGCAGAAAGAGAATGAAAGGCTGCGCAAGCAGCCAATAAAGTCATGGGCTAATGTAGTCGCTCAAACGACACCTAAGAGCCAAACTACTAGAGATACAATTGTAAAAGTATCACAAAGACCAGATACTGCTGTCTTTTTGCGACCATTACCCGGTCAAGACACAAAAAAAGTGCAGGAGATATTCACAACAACGATCAATCCTGTAAAGGATAAAATTAAAGTCAACAAAGTAAAAGCCACAAAGAATGTTGTGATAGTTGATGTGGCAACAGTAGATGACCGAAACAAAATACTCAACAACCAAAAACTGTGCAAAGCCGTTAAATGTGAACCCCCGAAAAAGAGAAATCCGCTTGTAATTATGTACGACATTCCGGTCACATTTGAAAATAATGAACTTCAAGAAACAATTCGCAATCAAAATTTTGACGATATAAGTGCTGAGGACTTCAAAAATGAATTTAAACTTAAATTCAAAACAGGGCCAAGAGACAAAGACGTTGTGCATCACGTAGCAGAAGTTTCTGGCCAGATGTGGAAAAAATTAACCTCAATGGGTAAGATTTACATTGGCTTCCACGCCATAAATGTGCGGGACTTCTTGGTGGTACCTCGCTGCCATAATTGCGGAGATCTTGATCATGTACACAAGTACTGTGAGAGGAAGTCGGCTTGCTCCAGGTGTGGAGAAGAAAATCACATCAGGAAAAACTGCAAAAATCCGGCAATTTGTATCCCATGTATAAAGAGAGGCAAAAAGACTTGCAATGCCTCCGGTCGTAACTGCCCGACGTACAGGATGCTTGAGCAGAGGCTAATATCAAGAACTGATTATGGCTGAGCCAAATACAGCACCCAGGATGCCTAAAAGAAAATCCCCATGCAAGAGGAGAAGGGATGCGGCAAGGGCAGCCCTGTTCAAACAATTTCTTGCAGCACTTGCAGAAGGAAGTGATGGTAGAAAGAAAATGAAAGATGCGTGCGTCCAAACGGACTCTCAAGAACAAGTGGCAGCCCCCTCTCCCTACTGCTGGGGATCGCAAGCGCCAGGAAATCAGGCAACTCGCGACAGGCGTCCTGTAACGGTGGGCCGACCGGCATTCGCTCAAGGGAGTCCTGTGCTAGAACTGCCGGTGCAGGTCAATACAGTTACCAGTACAAATACACAAATAAATAGCACCAATGTGAATACTGACTCGAGACAACCAAAAGCTGTGAGAACAGTGGTTGATCCGGTCAGAATATATCCCAATCTCGAGCATTCCCTACAATTATCCCGCCTGGAGGAGCCGGCTGTCCTAACCACCGCACTGCGACATCTAGTGCGGGTAGGACATAGATACGGGCGCAAGGTCACCTTCTCGGCCATGGAGGCTGTAGACAGGGTACAACTAAAGACAATGAATCTCCCCACTGACTTCGGCGCCCTGCGTGACCTAGTAAGAAAGGTGTTTGAGAGAAGAAATGAAACCTTTAATTTAGAGGAAATATATAATCAGTCTGTCCTATCCAATGGGAGAATAGCTTACAACTGGACAAAAACCTTCCCAGAATCATATGTGCACACATATTTCCCATAGTTACAGAAATAAAGATAGGACAGCTAAACGCACACAATAGTAGACTGGTCATGCAGGAACTTCGGAGAGTGGTGGAGGAGAGGAGTCTTGACGTGCTCTGTTTGCAGGAGCCATACTCTCTTGCGGGGAACATAGCCTACGCTGCCATGAGCTGGCAAGTAGTAAGTTTTGGAGACGATCCGAAAGCCACCATCATAATAATCAACAAGGCACTGAGGGCAACAGTGCTCTCACACCTCTCGGACGACCACTGCAATGTTATTGAACTGCAGTCACCAAATGGCGTCATATATTTAATAAATATGTACTTTCAGTACGGTACAGAAATTGACCTGTACCTTGACCAACTTACGCAGGTGGCAACGGTGCTGAGGGGCAGAAAGGCAGTTGTGGTGGCGGACGTGAACGCCAAATCCCCCCTATGGCACAGTGGCACTCGAGATGAAAGGGGAAGCAAGCTGGAAGAGACTATTATGTCTCTGCAACTCCTCATTGCCAACAGACCTGGAAACCCCCCCACCTACACAGGAGGGGGAGGGAATGGAACCAATATTGACATCACAATGATGACAGCCAATATCGCTGCCAATATACAAAACTGGACTGTTACTGACGGGGACACTACCAGCGATCACAACCTGATCACATTCACAATCACAGATCAGGAGCGCCACTGGGACATAGGGTGGGAAGTACAACTAAATTATAACAGGACCAATTGGGAGCGTCTCGCAGGAGAGTTTGACCCTCCGACATGGCCGGAAGATGACGATGACGTCAACAAACACGCCGAAGAACTGGTGGGCGCTCTCACCAGGGCGGTAAAGGCTGCTGTACCAACCAGGAGGAGAGCCGTTGCGGCTTCTCCATCACCATGGTCTGCGGAACTAGGGCAGATGCGTCAGTCTGTCAGGAGGGCGAGGAGGTATTACCAGCGAAGTGTCGTCTGGGAAGAAAAACAAAGATGGCTGCAAACATATAGGGAAGCCAAAGAGCAGTTTCAGAAAGAACTGCGAACAGTCAGGCTGGAAAGCTGGAAAAAATATGTGCACAGCCAATTGGCTATTGATCCCTGGGGCACTCCTTACAAAATAGTAAGGGAAAAAATCAGGTCGCCAATGGTGCTTTCCACAATCAGGGATGGAAATCGGATGACTGGGTCTTGGCAGGAAACTGCTGAGGTCCTTCTCCACCAACTCCTCCCTGATGATGAAGAGGAAGAGGACACAGAAGAACAACGCCTAATTAGGCAGGCTCTGCAAGCAGACTATGAGAATAACATCATGGTGTACCCTTTCTCTGAAGAAGAAGTTGCAGCCCACATTAAACCGCTAAAGAAAGGAAAGGCCCCAGGACCAGACGGCATCATCGCGGAGGTGGTGCAGTACCTCGCTCCTCAACTAGTGACACCTTTAGCAAGAATTTACAATGAGGCCCTGCGCCTTAGAACATTCCCTAAAATCTGGAAGCAGGCCAACGTTGTAATCATCAAAAAGGGGCAAGACAAAGACCCTAAAGAAGCAAAATCTTACAGACCCATTTGTCTGTTGGACCTGTTGGGCAAACTGCTGGAGAAGTTACTGGCTGACAGACTGACAGCACACCGAGTGCTGTGCGGGATGAGTGACAGGCAATTCGGTTTTCGGCAGGGGCGATCTGCGTGTGACGCAATTGCCCTCGCATCCGAGGTCTGTGGGTCGTCTCCGCACAAGTACATAGTTGGCATCATGGTGGATATCAGTGGCGCCTTTGACAACCTGTGGTGGCCTTCGCTCTTCTCCTGCCTGCGGGAGAAGGAGTGTCCAGGGCCGCTATACGGCTGTCTCAGGAGCTATTGTATGGAAAGAGAGGTCTGGCTATCGTCCCCTAGCGAGCGAATAGGCAAGAAGGTCACGAAGGGGTGTCCACAGGGCTCTGTCCTGGGGCCACTCTTTTGGGACATAAATATGGAGCCTCTTCTGGAGAGCTTGGAAAACAGTGTGGATGTGCTAGAGGCGATAGCTTACGCTGACGACCTCCTTCTGCTGGTTGGCGGCCGAAGTCGCGAGGACCTCGAACCCAAAATCAATAGGACATTATCAATTCTCACGCAGTGGTGCCAGAACACGAAAATGACCATTGCGCCTAACAAGTCTACATACCTATTACTGAAAGGCCAATTGGCCAGAAATCCAACAGTAAGAATCGAGGGCTCACCAGTGATTCGGCGTCGTGAGGCCCGGTATTTAGGGGTTATAATCGATGAAAGGTGGAATTTCGCCAAACATATAGAATCAGCAACACAAAAATCACTCGAAGCTCTAAACAACTTAATCACAATAGGACACAGTAGATTTCATCTCCCACCAGAACTCATTAAGCTATATCACAATACCATTCTTGTCTCTATCATGGGTTACGGCTCCGGAGTGTGGGCACACAGGCTCACGAGGGTTGTGCCCGCTATGTCTGTGAGGAGGGTGCAACGCAACATGCTTTTGCGCTCCATCGGAGCGTACAGAACATCTCCGGGAGGGGCACTACTAGTACTTATGGGGGTGTGTCCCCTGGATATCAAAATCCGGGAACAGGCAGCCTGGTACTGGGTTAAAAGGGGAGACATAGATAAGACTGAAAGTATCTTGGGAGTGCGGGTGGGGGACAAGTTTGCCATTAAGAGGAGAGGAGAAGAGTTATGGCAAGAACTCTGGGATGCTGACACAACAGGCCGAAGGACTTACCAGCTGCTCCCAAATATTAAAGAACGTTTCCAACTATCGCATTTCCAGCCAAGTAAGGGACTGTTGCACTTCCTCACAGGACATGGACCGTATCCGGCATATCTATGCCGATTCGGGAAAAGGGCTACCCCCTCGTGTGACTGCGGAGCTGAATGGGGTACTCCGGACCACGTGATCTATGAGTGCCCCATCTTCGATGATGTAGCCAGTGACCTAAGAAACCAGTTGCCTCACAACAATACGTATCAGTTAATCAGAGATCCCACCACATTCAACATAGTAAACCGCCTTGCCAGCGAGGTATCAGCAAAGGTCCTGCGGGAATATTTAAGGGAAAACACTTGAACAACCGGACATGACATGACTGAAGGCGACCCATCCCATTCCGCCGGGGCGTGGACTGGCCAATCGCCGTGACGGTAGGAATCCGCCACGCTCCGGAACAGGGGGAGGGAGCGCCAACACCCGGATTCGACATTTGCGCACCGATCATGACTTAGCAATAGTTAGACCTTAAGTATATAGTAGACAGAAAATCTTAACAGAACCTGCAGCGATCTTCAAAAGGCCAGCCCAGTGCCAGGGGCATGCTCACTGGGATTAGCTCAGTGGGCACGGCCACACAGTAGGTTTATACAAACATCTGGCACGCCTGTAACGCTGCAGGAGGTAGTTCCTAGATTAGTTAGCAAGAGTAAAAGTAGATCTTACCCAACAAAGAAACTAACTCTTAGTTCCTGTAGCAAGTAAGTTACTAACACTAGATAGAAGTATAAATGCTGCTAATATTCAATAAAAATGTAATGTAGAGAATTAAGACCCACTAATGTATTAGGTGGTGGGTTAATATGTAAGAAATAATTTAATGGAATAAAGAAAATTTTTTTTTTTTAAAAAAAAAAAAAAAAAAAAAACAGAGTCCCGACCAGAGATGGAAGGGACGCTTTTATTAGATCAAAACCAATCGGTCGGCTCGTCCGGTCCGTTTGCCTTGGTGACTCTGAATAACTTTGGGCTGATCGCACGGTCCTCGTACCGGCGACGCATCTTTCAAATGTCTGCCTTATCAACTGTCGATGGTAGGTTCTGCGCCTACCATGGTTGTAACGGGTAACGGGGAATCAGGGTTCGATTCCGGAGAGGGAGCCTGAGAAACGGCTACCACATCCAAGGAAGGCAGCAGGCGCGCAAATTACCCACTCCCGGCACGGGGAGGTAGTGACGAAAAATAACGATACGGGACTCATCCGAGGCCCCGTAATCGGAATGAGTACACTTTAAATCCTTTAACGAGTATCTATTGGAGGGCAAGTCTGGTGCCAGCAGCCGCGGTAATTCCAGCTCCAATAGCGTATATTAAAGTTGTTGCGGTTAAAAAGCTCGTAGTTGGATTTGTGTCCCACGCTGTTGGTTCACCGCCCGTCGGTGTTTAACTGGCATGTATCGTGGGACGTCCTGCCGGTGGGGCGAGCTGAAGGCGTGCGACGCGCCTCGTGCGTGCTCGTGCGTCCCGAGGCGGACCCCGTTGCAATCCTACCAGGGTGCTCTTGAGTGAGTGTCTCGGTGGGCCGGCACGTTTACTTTGAACAAATTAGAGTGCTTAAAGCAGGCAAGCCCGCCTGAATACTGTGTGCATGGAATAATGGAATAGGACCTCGGTTCTATTTTGTTGGTTTTCGGAACCCGAGGTAATGATTAATAGGGACAGGCGGGGGCATTCGTATTGCGACGTTAGAGGTGAAATTCTTGGATCGTCGCAAGACGAACAGAAGCGAAAGCATTTGCCAAGTATGTTTTCATTAATCAAGAACGAAAGTTAGAGGTTCGAAGGCGATCAGATACCGCCCTAGTTCTAACCATAAACGATGCCAGCCAGCGATCCGCCGCAGTTCCTCCGATGACTCGGCGGGCAGCCTCCGGGAAACCAAAGCTTTTGGGTTCCGGGGGAAGTATGGTTGCAAAGCTGAAACTTAAAGGAATTGACGGAAGGGCACCACCAGGAGTGGAGCCTGCGGCTTAATTTGACTCAACACGGGAAACCTCACCAGGCCCGGACACCGGAAGGATTGACAGATTGATAGCTCTTTCTTGATTCGGTGGGTGGTGGTGCATGGCCGTTCTTAGTTGGTGGAGCGATTTGTCTGGTTAATTCCGATAACGAACGAGACTCTAGCCTGCTAACTAGTCGCGTGACATCCTTCGTGCTGTCAGCGATTACTTTTCTTCTTAGAGGGACAGGCGGCTTCTAGCCGCACGAGATTGAGCAATAACAGGTCTGTGATGCCCTTAGATGTTCTGGGCCGCACGCGCGCTACACTGAAGGAATCAGCGTGTCTTCCTAGGCCGAAAGGTCGGGGTAACCCGCTGAACCTCCTTCGTGCTAGGGATTGGGGCTTGCAATTGTTCCCCATGAACGAGGAATTCCCAGTAAGCGCGAGTCATAAGCTCGCGTTGATTACGTCCCTGCCCTTTGTACACACCGCCCGTCGCTACTACCGATTGAATGATTTAGTGAGGTCTTCGGACTGGTACGCGGCATTGACTCTGTCGTTGCCGATGCTACCGGAAAGATGACCAAACTTGATCATTTAGAGGAAGTAAAAGTCGTAACAAGGTTTCCGTAGGTGAACCTGCGGAAGGATCATTACCGACTAGACTGCATGTCTTTCGATGTGCGTGTCGTGTCGCGCAACACGCTACCTGTACGGCTCGCAGTAGCCGTGCGCCGCGTGCGGAACCACGCGTGCTTCTCAAAACTAACGCCAATGTTGTGTGGTACGAGCGCTGAAGCGCTGGAGCGGCTGGCCTGCGGCACCTGGCGCCTGGCGCCGGTTTTGAATGACTTTCGCCCGACTGCCTGTCCGCTCCGGTGTGGAGCCGTACGACGCCCATCGGCCGTGAGGCCGTTGGACACAGAACGCTTGAACAGGGGCCGCCACACGCCTACGTCCCGCCTATGCAACTGTCTTGAAAGAGACAGTGGAAACTAAGAAAAAGATCACCCAGGACGGTGGATCACTCGGCTCGTGGGTCGATGAAGAACGCAGCAAATTGCGCGTCGACATGTGAACTGCAGGACACATGAACATCGACGTTTCGAACGCACATTGCGGTCCATGGATTCCGTTCCCGGGCCACGTCTGGCTGAGGGTCGGCTACGTATACTGAAGCGCGCGGCGTTTGCCCCGCTTCGCAGACCTGGGAGCGTCGCGGCCGCCTGTGGGGCCGGCCGCGCCTCCTTAAACGTGCGATGCGCGCCCGTCGCCTGGCGGTTCGCATACCGGTACTTACTCGGTAGCGTGCACAGCCGGCTGGCGGTGTGGCGTGCGACACCTCGTACAACGACCTCAGAGCAGGCGAGACTACCCGCTGAATTTAAGCATATTACTAAGCGGAGGAAAAGAAACTAACAAGGATTCCCCCAGTAGCGGCGAGCGAACAGGGAAGAGTCCAGCACCGAACCCCGCAGGCTGCCGCCTGTCGTGGCATGTGGTGTTTGGGAGGGTCCACTACCCCGACGCCTCGCGCCGAGCCCAAGTCCAACTTGAATGAGGCCACGGCCCGTAGAGGGTGCCAGGCCCGTAGCGGCCGGTGCGAGCGTCGGCGGGACCTCTCCTTCGAGTCGGGTTGCTTGAGAGTGCAGCTCCAAGTGGGTGGTAAACTCCATCTGAGACTAAATATGACCACGAGACCGATAGCGAACAAGTACCGTGAGGGAAAGTTGAAAAGAACTTTGAAGAGAGAGTTCAAAAGTACGTGAAACCGTTCTGGGGTAAACGTGAGAAGTCCGAAAGGTCGAACGGGTGAGATTCACGCCCATCCGGCCACTGGCCTCCGCCCTCGGCAGATGGGGCCGGCCGCCCGCGCGGAGCAATCCGCGGCGGGGTCGTGTCCGGTTGCCTTTCCACTCGCCGCGGGGTGGGGCCGTTCCGGTGTGCGGTGGGCCGCACTTCTCCCCTAGTAGGACGTCGCGACCCGCTGGGTGCCGGCCTACGGCCCGGGTGCGCAGCCTGTCCTTCCGCGGGCCTCGGTTCGCGTCTGTTGGGCAGAGCCCCGGTGTCCTGGCTGGCTGCCCGGCGGTATATCTGGAGGAGTCGATTCGCCCCTTTGGGCGCTCGGGCTCCCGGCAAGCGCGCGCGGTTCTTCCCGGATGACGGACCTACCTGGCCCGGCCCCGGACCCGCGCCGCTGTTGGCTCCGGATGCTCTCGGGCGGAATAATCGCTCCCGTCAGCGGCGCTTCAGCTTTGGACAATTTCACGACCCGTCTTGAAACACGGACCAAGGAGTCTAACATGTGCGCGAGTCATTGGGCTGTACGAAACCTAAAGGCGTAATGAAAGTGAAGGTCTCGCCTTGCGCGGGCCGAGGGAGGATGGGGCTTCCCCGCCCTTCACGGGGCGGCGGCCTCCGCACTCCCGGGGCGTCTCGTCCTCATTGCGAGGTGAGGCGCACCTAGAGCGTACACGTTGGGACCCGAAAGATGGTGAACTATGCCTGGCCAGGACGAAGTCAGGGGAAACCCTGATGGAGGTCCGTAGCGATTCTGACGTGCAAATCGATCGTCGGAGCTGGGTATAGGGGCGAAAGACTAATCGAACCATCTAGTAGCTGGTTCCCTCCGAAGTTTCCCTCAGGATAGCTGGTGCTCGTACGAGTCTCATCCGGTAAAGCGAATGATTAGAGGCCTTGGGGCCGAAACGACCTCAACCTATTCTCAAACTTTAAATGGGTGAGATCTCCGGCTTGCTTGATATGCTGAAGCCGCGAGCAAACGACTCGGATCGGAGTGCCAAGTGGG
>NW_025725883.1:207500-212500 GCF_021461395.2 Schistocerca americana
TAACCTAACCTATATCGTACCGTAACCTAACCTATATCGTACCGTAACCTAACCTATATCGTACCGTAACCTAACCTATATCGTACCGTAACCTAACCTATATCGTACCGTAACCTAACCTATATCGTACCGTAACCTAACCTATATCGTACCGTAACCTAACCTATATCGTACCGTAACCTAACCTATATCGTACCGTAACCTAACCTATATCGTACCGTAACCTAACCTATATCGTACCGTAACCTAACCTATATCGTACCGTAACCTAACCTATGTCGTACCGTAACCTAACCTATGTCGTACCGTAACCTAACCTATATCGTACCGTAACCTAACCTATATCGTACCGTAACCTAACCTATGTCGTACCGTAACCTAACCTATGTCGTACCGTAACCTAACCTATGTCGTACCGTAACCTAACCTATGTCGTACCGTAACCTAACCTATGTCGTACCGTAACCTAACCTATGTCGTACCGTAACCTAACCTATGTCGTACCGTAACCTAACCTATGTCGTACCGTAACCTAACCTATGTCGTACCGTAACCTAACCTATGTCGTACCGTAACCTAACCTATGTCGTACCGTAACCTAACCTATGTCGTACCGTAACCTAACCTATGTCGTACCGTAACCTAACCTATGTCGTACCGTAACCTAACCTATGTCGTACCGTAACCTAACCTATGTCGTACCGTAACCTAACCTATGTCGTACCGTAACCTAACCTATGTCGTACCGTAACCTAACCTATGTCGTACCGTAACCTAACCTATGTCGTACCGTAACCTAACCTATGTCGTACCGTAACCTAACCTATGTCGTACCGTAACCTAACCTATGTCGTACCTTAACCTAACCTATGTCGTACCTTAACCTAACCTATGTCGTACCTTAACCTAACCTATGTCGTACCTTAACCTAACCTGTATTGCGCCTTAACCTAACCTGTATTGCGCCTTAACCTAACCTGTATTGCGCCTTAACCTAACCTGTATTGCGCCTTAACCTAACCTGTATTGCGCCTTAACCTAACCTGTATTGCGCCTTAACCTAACCTGTATTGCGCCTTAACCTAACCTGTATTGCGCCTTAACCTAACCTGTATTGCGCCTTAACCTAACCTGTATTGCGCCTTAACCTAACCTGTATTGCGCCTTAACCTAACCTGTATTGCGCCTTAACCTAACCTGTATTGCGCCTTAACCTAACCTGTATTGCGCCTTAACCTAACCTGTATTGCGCCTTAACCTAACCTGTATTGCGCCTTAACCTAACCTGTATTGCGCCTTAACCTAACCTGTATTGCGCCTTAACCTAACCTGTATTGCGCCTTAACCTAACCTGTATTGCGCCTTAACCTAACCTGTATTGCGCCTTAACCTAACCTGTATGGCGCCTTAACCTAACCTGTATGGCGCCTTAACGTAACCTGTATTGCGCCTTAACGTAACCTGTATTGCGCCTTAACGTAACCTATATTGCGCCTTAACCTAACCTATATTGCGCCTTAACGTAACCTATATTGCGCCTTAACGTAACCTATATTGCGCCTTAACCTAACCTATATTGCGCCTTAACCTAACCTATATTGCGCCTTAACCTAACCTATATTGCGCCTTAACCTAACCTATATTGCGCCTTAACCTAACCTATATTGCGCCTTAACCTAACCTATATTGCGCCTTAACGTAACCTATATTGCGCCTTAACCTAACCTATATTGCGCCTTAACCTAACCTATATTGCGCCTTAACCTAACCTATATTGCGCCTTAACGTAACCTATATTGCGCCTTAACGTAACCTATATTGCGCCTTAACGTAACCTATATTGCGCCTTAACCTAACCTATATTGCGCCTTAACCTAACCTATATTGCGCCTTAACCTAACCTATATTGCGCCTTAACGTAACCTATATTGCGCCTTAACGTAACCTATATTGCGCCTTAACGTAACCTATATTGCGCCTTAACGTAACCTATATTGCGCCTTAACGTAACCTATATTGCGCCTTAACGTAACCTATATTGCGCCTTAACGTAACCTATATTGCGCCTTAACCTAACCTATATTGCGCCTTAACGTAACCTATATTGCGCCTTAACGTAACCTATATTGCGCCTTAATGTAACCTATATTGCGCCTTAATGTAACCTATATTGCGCCTTAATGTAACCTACGTTGCGCCTTAACGTAACCTACGTTGCGCCTTAACGTAACCTACGTTGCGCCTTAACGTAACCTACGTTGCGCCTTAACGTAACCTACGTTGCGCCGTAACGTAACCTACGTTGCGCCGTAACGCAACCCACGTTGCGCCGTAACGTAACCCACGTTGCGCCGTAACGTAACACACGTTGGGCCTTAACCCAACACACGTTGGGCCTTAACCCAACACACGTTGGGCCTTAACCCAACACACGTTGGGCCTTAACCCAACACACGTTGGGCCTTAACCCAACACACGTTGGGCCTTAACCCAACACACGTTGGGCCTTAACCCAACACACGTTGGGCCTTAACCCAACACACGTTGGGCCTTAACCCAACACACGTTGGGCCTTAACCTGCTCTGTAATTGTCATACGACGCGTTAAATTAGTGTAGTGTTGCCTAACTGCAACCCCCGCAATATAGTTTGCTACTCGCACTGCCCGGTCCCCAGTGTATCGCTTCATGTTAAACACCTTGCAGCTATACACTGTAATGTGGATGGCAGCAGGACGTACATGCTCAATGCCCTTTGCAGTTGTTCATTGGCATTTGCAGTTGTTCATTGGCATTTGCATGGCGAAGCACTTAGCCTACGCTGTGGTACGGCCTGTGTCAACTGTCCGCTGATGTTGTACGTCCAAATCACACACTGTACTGCACATTGGTCCTCATGTACTGAATGATACATCGTGGTACATGTGACCGTACAACGACTGCGCCAACAACGGCGAACCATGCGGTCCAAATGTTGTGCACTCAGCTACGTGTCGTCTCCCTATAAGAGCTGGATTGCAGTGTGGTATGCCCTGGATGGCGATCAGCATGAGCCGTCTGTTGATGTAGTGGCGCGTGTTGTCAGACGTAGTCGTCTCTTCTCACACACCGTGATAGCATGGTGCACTGCGTTCCACATCTGCGACATGCGACAGAGGCCGGTTGACAGTCGTTCGCGCAATGGACATCGCATACGTACGGGGGCCACCTTCCACGTGTTCGCGAAGCGTGCACATGTTGTTGCGTGTATGTGGGCAGACATAGTGTGTCGTGACACCTGACACAGGCATGCAACAATCGTTGAATTTGCAAATGGCGATGGACGCCTACGTTTGCTGGTGACGTTACGCAAATGAACAACTGGTAAACCGTTGTGGTGCGGTTGTTCTCGCTAGAGGTGAATCAGTGATGGCGACGATCGGTTGAGCTACCAACCGGTTGTTCCAGCGATACCCACCATGCCCACGAACGTGAATGGCATCTGGGTGTGAAGCGATACGCGGCGGTGGCTGGGTGGGACCGTCCCCGGCCGGTGAGGGGGGGCCTCCCGGCGTGCTGGCCGCGCGGTGCGTGGGCGCACGCGCTACAGCCGGCTGGTGGGGGCGGCCAGTGGCAGGCGCGCCGGCCGACGGAGGCGGCAGGCGGCGCAGCTGCGCGCCGGCGCACCCTGCACGCGGCGCCGTGCGGCCAAAGTAGGTCCTCGCGGGCCCGGTGCGAAGCGCGGTGGACATCTGCAGTGTGCTGGTCCGATTGAGGACTGTGTGCGCTGAGGATGCGCCGCCGCCCGGCGCTCGGCGCCGCGACGCCGTCTGCTGCTCGGTCGCCTCTGCGGTTCTCGCAGGTGGTTTGTATCGCAGCTGTGCGGACGTGTTGGCGCGTGCGCTGTGCTGGGAGAGTTCGCTTCGGCACCCAAGTGGGGCTTTTGTCCTTCTGTGGCGCTGGCGTTGGAGCTGCCGGTCACCGTAGGTGGCGCGTGTTGTCTCCCGCCGGCAATGCCACGACAGCACGCTCCCGGGCCTCTGTCGGCAGCGGCAAGCTCAGTTGGGAGCACGGGTGGTCGCACCTAAAGCGTCTACTCGCCAAACTCCGGGCGATTGCGCCTCTCTCGAACCCGACCAAGTACTTAGGACGGCGCTGCGCGCCGCCGGGACCTGAGAGGGTTTCGAGGTGTATGGTGCAGGGGAGCTCAGCCTCCTCCTGTTTGCAGAATAATTGAGCGGACGCTTGCGTGTTCGCGCGGGCCCCCGGGACACACTCCCGGGCGGCCGGCTGCTCAGCTCTAGTTGACGCAGCTCCCTGGTTGATCCTGCCAGTAGTCATATGCTTGTCTCAAAGATTAAGCCATGCATGTCTCAGTACAAGCCGCATTAAGGTGAAACCGCGAATGGCTCATTAAATCAGTTATGGTTCCTTAGATCGTACCCACGTTACTTGGATAACTGTGGTAATTCTAGAGCTAATACATGCAAACAGAGTCCCGACCAGAGATGGAAGGGACGCTTTTATTAGATCAAAACCAATCGGTCGGCTCGTCTGGTCCGTTTGCCTTGGTGACTCTGAATAACTTTGGGCTGATCGCACGGTCCTCGTACCGGCGACGCATCTTTCAAATGTCTGCCTTATCAACTGTCGATGGTAGGTTCTGCGCCTACCATGGTTGTAACGGGTAACGGGGAATCAGGGTTCGATTCCGGAGAGGGAGCCTGAGAAACGGCTACCACATCCAAGGAAGGCAGCAGGCGCGCAAATTACCCACTCCCGGCACGGGGAGGTAGTGACGAAAAATAACGATACGGGACTCATCCGAGGCCCCGTAATCGGAATGAGTACACTTTAAATCCTTTAACGAGTATCTATTGGAGGGCAAGTCTGGTGCCAGCAGCCGCGGTAATTCCAGCTCCAATAGCGTATATTAAAGTTGTTGCGGTTAAAAAGCTCGTAGTTGGATTTGTGTCCCACGCTGTTGGTTCACCGCCCGTCGGTGTTTAACTGGCATGTATC
>NW_025725883.1:220000-225000 GCF_021461395.2 Schistocerca americana
CGCAGCGTCCCCCACCCCAGACATGTGACGTCACACCATCGGTATTGACGACTAGACTGATTCCTTATAATCATTTGCCATACACCGGTGGAAGCTGCCGAGACGAGTAACTACATAGTGGGCTCGCCGTGTCACTAATGTACAGAGATACAACAGTTTCGACTGGAACCGGATTAAACGTATACACGGCGCTGATTAGTAATAGATAGAGCCATCAGAATACAGATAATGTATACAACTGTCCGTATACATGCTGAAAGACTCTGCTCACAATCACAACCACACGTCAGCCACACACCCTTATCACGCACTACTCTCTGCCTGTAACACGCACACAGACAATATGTAAGCACCAGCATGGAACAACACCCAGTGCATCCTCTCCGCCACATTAGACAATCCACACTGTCATAACCAGACTGGGAGGTCCACTCAGAAAACAGAATATCCCACCCACCCGACAACCACCATTGCTCAGCCAAGCCACCAACACCCACACATGTCCTACACAGGGGTGCACCCAACATCACAATACTGCCTCCTCTCACAGCACACAAACAATGGCAGGAATGAAAGACACAGGTCTGCCACAAGCATGGAATGAGAGCGCCGCCTGTCATGAGCCAAAGGTGCATCCTGACGTGGCAAATCAGATGATGCCGCAGGCATCCACTTACTATAATCACAATCAACAAACCGGCCGCCCCGCCCCCCATTAAACCTTTCCTTACAACAATGTGTACCTTAACCTAACCTATATCGTACCGTAACCTAACCTATATCGTACCGTAACCTAACCTATATCGTACCGTAACCTAACCTATATCGTACCGTAACCTAACCTATATCGTACCGTAACCTAACCTATATCGTACCGTAACCTAACCTATATCGTACCGTAACCTAACCTATATCGTACCGTAACCTAACCTATATCGTACCGTAACCTAACCTATATCGTACCGTAACCTAACCTATATCGTACCGTAACCTAACCTATATCGTACCGTAACCTAACCTATATCGTACCGTAACCTAACCTATATCGTACCGTAACCTAACCTATGTCGTACCGTAACCTAACCTATGTCGTACCGTAACCTAACCTATGTCGTACCGTAACCTAACCTATGTCGTACCGTAACCTAACCTATATCGTACCGTAACCTAACCTATGTCGTACCGTAACCTAACCTATGTCGTACCGTAACCTAACCTATGTCGTACCGTAACCTAACCTATGTCGTACCGTAACCTAACCTATGTCGTACCGTAACCTAACCTATGTCGTACCGTAACCTAACCTATGTCGTACCGTAACCTAACCTATGTCGTACCGTAACCTAACCTATGTCGTACCGTAACCTAACCTATGTCGTACCGTAACCTAACCTATGTCGTACCGTAACCTAACCTATGTCGTACCGTAACCTAACCTATGTCGTACCGTAACCTAACCTATGTCGTACCGTAACCTAACCTATGTCGTACCGTAACCTAACCTATGTCGTACCGTAACCTAACCTATGTCGTACCGTAACCTAACCTATGTCGTACCGTAACCTAACCTATGTCGTACCGTAACCTAACCTATGTCGTACCGTAACCTAACCTATGTCGTACCGTAACCTAACCTATGTCGTACCTTAACCTAACCTATGTCGTACCTTAACCTAACCTATGTCGTACCTTAACCTAACCTGTATTGCGCCTTAACCTAACCTGTATTGCGCCTTAACCTAACCTGTATTGCGCCTTAACCTAACCTGTATTGCGCCTTAACCTAACCTGTATTGCGCCTTAACCTAACCTGTATTGCGCCTTAACCTAACCTGTATTGCGCCTTAACCTAACCTGTATTGCGCCTTAACCTAACCTGTATTGCGCCTTAACCTAACCTGTATTGCGCCTTAACCTAACCTGTATTGCGCCTTAACCTAACCTGTATTGCGCCTTAACCTAACCTGTATTGCGCCTTAACCTAACCTGTATTGCGCCTTAACCTAACCTGTATTGCGCCTTAACCTAACCTGTATTGCGCCTTAACCTAACCTGTATTGCGCCTTAACCTAACCTGTATTGCGCCTTAACCTAACCTGTATTGCGCCTTAACCTAACCTGTATTGCCCCTTAACCTAACCTGTATTGCGCCTTAACCTAACCTGTATTGCGCCTTAACCTAACCTGTATTGCGCCTTAACCTAACCTGTATTGCGCCTTAACCTAACCTGTATGGCGCCTTAACCTAACCTGTATGGCGCCTTAACGTAACCTGTATTGCGCCTTAACGTAACCTATATTGCGCCTTAACGTAACCTATATTGCGCCTTAACCTAACCTATATTGCGCCTTAACGTAACCTATATTGCGCCTTAACGTAACCTATATTGCGCCTTAACCTAACCTATATTGCGCCTTAACCTAACCTATATTGCGCCTTAACCTAACCTATATTGCGCCTTAACCTAACCTATATTGCGCCTTAACCTAACCTATATTGCGCCTTAACCTAACCTATATTGCGCCTTAACGTAACCTATATTGCGCCTTAACCTAACCTATATTGCGCCTTAACCTAACCTATATTGCGCCTTAACCTAACCTATATTGCGCCTTAACGTAACCTATATTGCGCCTTAACGTAACCTATATTGCGCCTTAACGTAACCTATATTGCGCCTTAACCTAACCTATATTGCGCCTTAACCTAACCTATATTGCGCCTTAACCTAACCTATATTGCGCCTTAACCTAACCTATATTGCGCCTTAACGTAACCTATATTGCGCCTTAACGTAACCTATATTGCGCCTTAACGTAACCTATATTGCGCCTTAACGTAACCTATATTGCGCCTTAACGTAACCTATATTGCGCCTTAACCTAACCTATATTGCGCCTTAACCTAACCTATATTGCGCCTTAACGTAACCTATATTGCGCCTTAATGTAACCTATATTGCGCCTTAATGTAACCTATATTGCGCCTTAATGTAACCTATATTGCGCCTTAACGTAACCTACGTTGCGCCTTAACGTAACCTACGTTGCGCCTTAACGTAACCTACGTTGCGCCTTAACGTAACCTACGTTGCGCCTTAACGTAACCTACGTTGCGCCGTAACGTAACCTACGTTGCGCCGTAACGCAACCCACGTTGCGCCGTAACGTAACCCACGTTGCGCCGTAACGTAACACACGTTGGGCCTTAACCCAACACACGTTGGGCCTTAACCCAACACACGTTGGGCCTTAACCCAACACACGTTGGGCCTTAACCCAACACACGTTGGGCCTTAACCCAACACACGTTGGGCCTTAACCCAACACACGTTGGGCCTTAACCCAACACACGTTGGGCCTTAACCCAACACACGTTGGGCCTTAACCCAACACACGTTGGGCCTTAACCCAACACACGTTGGGCCTTAACCCAACACACGTTGGGCCTTAACCCAACACACGTTGGGCCTTAACCTGCTCTGTAATTGTCATACGACGCGTTAAATTAGTGTAGTGTTGCCTAACTGCAACCCCCGCAATATAGTTTGCTACTCGCACTGCCCGGTCCCCAGTGTATCGCTTCATGTTAAACACCTTGCAGCTATACACTGTAATGTGGATGGCAGCAGGACGTACATGCTCAATGCCCTTTGCAGTTGTTCATTGGCATTTGCAGTTGTTCATTGGCATTTGCATGGCGAAGCACTTAGCCTACGCTGTGGTACGGCCTGTGTCAACTGTCCGCTGATGTTGTACGTCCAAATCACACACTGTACTGCACATTGGTCCTCATGTACTGAATGATACATCGTGGTACATGTGACCGTACAACGACTGCGCCAACAACGGCGAACCATGCGGTCCAAATGTTGTGCACTCAGCTACGTGTCGTCTCCCTATAAGAGCTGGATTGCAGTGTGGTATGCCCTGGATGGCGATCAGCATGAGCCGTCTGTTGATGTAGTGGCGCGTGTTGTCAGACGTAGTCGTCTCTTCTCACACACCGTGATAGCATGGTGCACTGCGTTCCACATCTGCGACATGCGACAGAGGCCGGTTGACAGTCGTTCGCGCAATGGACATCGCATACGTACGGGGGCCACCTTCCACGTGTTCGCGAAGCGTGCACATGTTGTTGCGTGTATGTGGGCAGACATAGTGTGTCGTGACACCTGACACAGGCATGCAACAATCGTTGAATTTGCAAATGGCGATGGACGCCTACGTTTGCTGGTGACGTTACGCAAATGAACAACTGGTAAACCGTTGTGGTGCGGTTGTTCTCGCTAGAGGTGAATCAGTGATGGCGACGATCGGTTGAGCTACCAACCGGTTGTTCCAGCGATACCCACCATGCCCACGAACGTGAATGGCATCTGGGTGTGAAGCGATACGCGGCGGTGGCTGGGTGGGACCGTCCCCGGCCGGTGAGGGGGGGCCTCCCGGCGTGCTGGCCGCGCGGTGCGTGGGCGCACGCGCTACAGCCGGCTGGTGGGGGCGGCCAGTGGCAGGCGCGCCGGCCGACGGAGGCGGCAGGCGGCGCAGCTGCGCGCCGGCGCACCCTGCACGCGGCGCCGTGCGGCCAAAGTAGGTCCTCGCGGGCCCGGTGCGAAGCGCGGTGGACATCTGCAGTGTGCTGGTCCGATTGAGGACTGTGTGCGCTGAGGATGCGCCGCCGCCCGGCGCTCGGCGCCGCGACGCCGTCTGCTGCTCGGTCGCCTCTGCGGTTCTCGCAGGTGGTTTGTATCGCAGCTGTGCGGACGTGTTGGCGCGTGCGCTGTGCTGGGAGAGTTCGCTTCGGCACCCAAGTGGGGCTTTTGTCCTTCTGTGGCGCTGGCGTTGGAGCTGCCGGTCACCGTAGGTGGCGCGTGTTGTCTCCCGCCGGCAATGCCACGACAGCACGCTCCCGGGCCTCTGTCGGCAGCGGCAAGCTCAGTTGGGAGCACGGGTGGTCGCACCTAAAGCGTCTACTCGCCAAACTCCGGGCGATTGCGCCT
>NW_025725883.1:230000-237500 GCF_021461395.2 Schistocerca americana
TCCCCTCGGACCTTGAAAATCCGGGAGAGGGCCACGTGGAGGTGTCGCGCCGGTTCGTACCCATATCCGCAGCAGGTCTCCAAGGTGAAGAGCCTCTAGTCGATAGAATAATGTAGGTAAGGGAAGTCGGCAAATTGGATCCGTAACTTCGGGATAAGGATTGGCTCTGAGGATCGGGGCGTGTCGGGCTTGGTCGGGAAGTGGGTCAGCGCTAACGTGCCGGGCCTGGGCGAGGTGAGTGCCGTAGGGGTGCCGGTAAGTGCGGGCGTTTAGCGCGGGCGTGGTCTGCTCTCGCCGTTGGTTGGCCTCGTGCTGGCCGGCGGTGCAGGATGCGCGCGCCTGCGCGGCGTTCGCGCCCCGGTGCTTCAACCTGCGTGCAGGATCCGAGCTCGGTCCCGTGCCTTGGCCTCCCACGGATCTTCCTTGCTGCGAGGCCGCGTCCGCCTTAGCGTGCTCCTCCGGGGGCGCGCGGGTGCGCGGATTCTCTTCGGCCGCCATTCAACGATCAACTCAGAACTGGCACGGACTGGGGGAATCCGACTGTCTAATTAAAACAAAGCATTGCGATGGCCCTAGCGGGTGTTGACGCAATGTGATTTCTGCCCAGTGCTCTGAATGTCAACGTGAAGAAATTCAAGCAAGCGCGGGTAAACGGCGGGAGTAACTATGACTCTCTTACTAGCCCGAAGCAGCGTGTCGGCGTCGGCTAGGCTGCTGGTTATTTTTCTTCGCCTTGACTCCTGGGGCCTATCCACAGGAGGAATAAACCGTCTTTGTTCTTCCTTCTTTGTGTCTTCATTTTGTGTTTTTTGCTGTTCTTCCGCACTGATATATATGTATATGTGTATGTTAGTTTTATACTTGTATTTTGTGGTACCGCCCTGTAAGTCCCCACCTCGGTGGCGGACATGGCGTCAAACACCTGCCACGTACTATATATGTATATATTTTGTGTTATTCAAATTATTTTGAATAAAGACGGCTGTTGATAGCCAAATGCCTCGTCATCTAATTAGTGACGCGCATGAATGGATTAACGAGATTCCCGCTGTCCCTATCGTCCTCGTCGCGTGCGGTCGAGCCTCGCGTGCGCTCTCGTTCTTTCGGCGTTTTGGGTGGGAAAAACGTGTGCGAAAGAGCTGAAATTTGGCACAGTGCTTCGCGTCGTGACCATACAACGTGTGTAGAATTTTCTTTGCCGTCGCTCTTACCGTTTTTTAGTTGTCGTGACATTTTCGAAATTCGAAATTTCCGTGTTTTTCTGTATATGTATGGAGTTTCTGGTGTTTGTGAAGTGCTTCATCGACGCAGACTACATCGTGCAACGTCGCTGACGCATTACCAGCATCATCCAACAGGTATTTTTATCCGTTTTTCTCCAATTATCGATGTTTTCCTAATCTCGTGATGTACCTAAATTTCGGGGATTTTTCCACCTGAGTGGGACTGAATGGGCGTAATTAACCGTATTTCAGTTGATAATGCACGGTAAAGTGGTCCACTGCTCCCAGGAACTGCTCTTTTGGTGGTCATGAGCTGCCCTTTGTCTTCCGCGCGTTCCGCGTGTGTTTAGAAATCCGTTCCCATCCGTCCAGTGCAAGGGGTTAGCTAGCATCCAAGCACACGGCTGTATTCTTGGAGTCTTTCTCTATCAGATAGTGCCTAAAAAACTGTCTCTTCCTTTGTTAGTTTCAAAGTTACAGGCAATCGTAGCGAAGAATACGTGGTAACCACGTGGCGACCGGAAGTTGCCGATTTTCACCCAAAAACCGGGCGGAGGAAAAAATCCGAGCCCATCGGTTTGTAAACGTCCTCATGCTCCATCAGACGACGTAGGAAAATTAGGGTGTCTCTTTCAAGATTTAACAATTATATCGGTTTTCCCTACGGCCGCGCACACGCGTTGCCGTCCAGCCGCGCGTGCCGCGCTGTGTCTGGTCACTCGTATTAACAGGGCCAGCGCCTTCTCGAGCAAAAACCGAGCATCAGGGCCGTGTACCCAGCTTAATCCCCTCTCAAATGGAGCAGTTTAAGAAGTATTTTCCCTCCATGGATTAAGACATATCCTCTGTATTCTGTCATAGTCCGCAGTCCTTCACGCGGTTAAGAATTTGTTACCCAATATAGGAATAAGTTGAAAGTAAATGCCATGTGCACTGTCTAGAAGTCCATTTATTACCCTCTCGATCCCCAGCGAGAAAAGGCTAGGTCTTTCTCGCACTTGCCGAACAGCAGCCACTTTTGTCCAGTGTGAGCGATAGTACCCGCATGCCTAATCGCGGGTTCACGTAAATTTGCCCCCTGCCGCTGCCAACTCACCAAAAGTATATGTATAAATATTGTTCTAGTACGTAAGATCCTTCTATCATCACATAATGTCTTCTTCGGTGCCAATGGCTTGTAAAGTTAGTAACTGAAATTAAAATAGTGGAGCAGTGCGTACCACTCGGCTGGGAGGCGTGCGCATCCGATTTTTCCTTCCGCTACCCGCTACTATTTAAGAAACAAATTTTCCCGTAGATGATAGGTTGTTACTTCTGTTTTTGGCTGTGTTAGTTTAGGGTTAAGGCCTGTGGAAGTGATGTCGTGTGTACCGTGCAGCTTGCCGGAATGTGGATACAGTAATCGGCAAAATTCATGCCGTTACCAAAGCTACAAATAACCATTGTGAATATCTTTCTGTAGCCTACTCCCTTCTTAGTTCAAACCAGTGTTTAGTACTTAAAGATGTCTCTTGTGCTGTAGGTTAGGCATTTAGGTTTTAAAAGGAATCTTGTGTGTGCATTTAGGTTTTATAAGGAATCTTGTGCGTGCTGAGTAGCCAGCGTGCGCGTGCATACGAGCAGTGACAGAAAACTGAAAGTTTTCTACCGATACAGTAGCTCTTAAAATTTTATTAGGTAATATATTGATAGTGTAGTCTTCCCCTAGTTCTAATATGATCTTGCTTTCCATCACTTGCTAAATAAGTCTGAGGAACTAAAATGACATAAATTTAAGTCACGAGTGTAGCAAAAAGCAGTGCAAAATGTATTGTTACATCTCGTAATTCTATGATAGATTAGGCCACGTATTTAGCAGATAGCAGATAACCATTGTGAATATCATTCTGTAGCTTACTTCCTTCTCTTTTCAAACCAGTGTTTAGTGTTTAAAGATGTCTCTTGTGCTATAGGTTAGGCATTTAGGTTTTTTTTTTTTTTTTTTTTTTTTTTTTTTTTTTTTTTTTTTTTTTTTTTTTTCTTCGTTACATCTCGTAATTCTATGATAGATTAGGCAACACATTTAGTAGATAGGATAGTGTGTTGGGCGGTGAGAATCGACTAATCGACTTGTCTATGAGCCATTAACGCCCTATAGCGATATCACGGCCTAAAGGACTGAGTGTACCAGAGTAACTGCCCCAAAATGGGGCTCAGCAAAGAGAGTCTCGGAGCAGCAAATGAACCTGGTGCAAACTCTGTGGTCACCACAGACAAGGAGGACTCAGGAAGATGCTCAGATCTCCAGGAAATGGTGAACATCAGGGAAGAGATGGAAGCCTTCATTTTTAATGACACAAACAAGATAAACAATGGACAAAAAAGATTCATTCTAGGGAAGCTATCTGAATACGAACAGATACTGAAGAAGTATCAGATGGAGATCCTAGAACTCAAAACAGAGCTAAGGTGCGTGAAGACCCTGGAAACAAATGCTTCATCAGAGGTCGAAAGCTATGCCAGCAAGGCAGCTGCCAAACCAGCACCTAAACAACAGCCCATGAAAACGCAACATTCGAAAGTGCTAATGATCAAGCCAGCAGAAGGCTATCAGAAAACTGGAGAGGAAGTCGAAGAAACTGTAAGAAACCTTATTTCAACATCGCTGAAGGATGTTCGCATATCAAGATGCAAGAAGACCAGAGAAAATGGCATTGTCCTCGAAGTCCCTAATGACCAGGACGTTGATAAAATCAGGAAGTGTGGTGCAGTAACACAATCTGGATTAACAGTCTCAGATCCAAAGAAGAGAAACCCAAAGATAATAATCTTTGATGTTCCGAGGAACACAAATGAGGAGGAATTGAAAATGGAACTATACGAGAGAAACCTCGCAAGACTTAACATTCAGAGGGAGGAGGTTATGGAGGGTACCAAGGTACTGTTTAAGACTGGTCCGAGAAACAGGGAAGAGGCAAACCTAGTGCTGGAAGTAACAACAAAGGTGTGGAACAGTCTGTCTAAACAAGGTCGCGTCTACATAAATTGCACCTCTCACAAAGTGCAGGACTATAACAATATAAGCAGATGCTTTAAATGCCAGGGTCATGGACACACAGCAGCAAAGTGTAAAAATGCAGAAACTACCTGCGGCCACTGTGCAGAATCAGGACACACTTTCAAAGAATGCACAAAAAAGAACCAACAGGCCCAATGTGCAAACTGCAAGCGTGCGAAGAAGCCGCATACTCACGCAGTGACTGACAAAACATGCCCAGAATACATCAGGATCAAGACAATACAAAACAGTAGAACTGACTATGGACAGTAACAACAATGGAGTGCCACAACGAGGAAGAAGAATGCAGACAGGAACACAGTACAGAGACATAAAAATATTACAGATAAATGGGCAAAGAGCAAGGATAGTTCCAGACCAACTGGCGCACCGAATCCTTGAGGAAAACATAGATGTGCTATTGATCCAAGAGCCCTACTGTCTCAATAATATCGTAGGTGGATATCCATCAGATTTCCAACTTATGTACAACTCTAAAGATGGTCCACCAAAGGCAGCAATAGCAACCAGATCTCAAGTGATAACAGCTATGCAGCTGACAAATTTCAGCAATACCCACATGGCTGTCGCCAGCATTAACGGAGAATTTGGGGAAATGTACATAGCCAGTATATACTGCCAATATGGGGCACCTATAGACGAATTCCTGCAAAAATTAGACACTCTCCTGGATCAGCTAGAAGGGAAACCGGTCATAGTAGGACTGGACTCGAACGCAAACTCACCAGTCTGGTATAGTTCCATGACAGATGAAGCGGGCAGAATGCTTGAAGACTTCATCGCACAAAGAGGACTAATAGTGATGAACGAAATGTCAGACCTCACAACATACTGTGGCCCAAATGGACAAAGCAACATCGATGTGACAATCTGTACTCCCCCAGCAGCCAGAGCTCTGTGCAACTGGATGATTCATGAGGAATGGACATCAAGTGACCACAGGGCTATAACATACAATATCAAAGCACCCCAAAGGAGGAGAGAGACAGAGAAATTGGCGACATATAACACAAACTTTGCAAAGTGGCCCATCTTTGACAAACAGCTTGTCAAGTCCACAGAGAACTGGCCACAGGGGACAAACGGTGTAAATGGAATGGCTACCAGACTGCAGGAAGCTATCTATGAATCCTGCAGCAGATCCATGAGAAAGCGAACTCGTGTGCAGAACCCAGTTCCATGGTGGAGTGCAACTCTTGCTGACTTGAGGCGTGACACCATATCTGCACGACGTACATTACAGCGAGCACGGAGAAGTAACAACCACACTGCTACAGAAGAAGCAAAACAGCACTACAACAGGACGAAAAACAAATATAACAGAGAAATCGTCCAAGCCAAAGAGAAGACCTGGAAAAAGTGGGTATCTGACTGTGATCAGAATGACCCCTGGGCCATAGTGAAGAAAGTAATCCGGCCAAAACGCGGCACAGAAAATGTACTGAGTAACGTAAAAGTCACAGACCAGACTACAACAATAACATGGAAGGAGACCATAAGGTCATTGCTACAGAGCCTGCTTCCTGATGACAATGCAGATGAGGATACTGTCGAGCAGCAGTTGGTGAAGATGGCCAACGAGGATTACGAAAACAGTGACATAGACCCTGAATTCACGCCAGAGGAAATAGGGACTGCTATAAAGGCCTGTAAACCAGGCAAAGCGACAGGCCCAGATGAAATTGATGACAAAATAATAAAGAGGGTCTGGCACACGAGTCCCCATCTCCTGGTGGACCTATATAACAGCTGTCTGCAGGAAAGAAAGGTCCCAGATGAGTGGAAAAAGGGTAATGTGTGCATTCTGCTCAAATCAGAAGAAAAGCCCAGGGATGAGCCAAAGTCATACCGCCCAATATGCCTGCTCCCTATCATAGCGAAGGTCTTAGAACGCCTAGTCGTAAATCGCCTTGACAAGTTGTATGACGAATCAGGGCTCAAGGCCCCAAACCAGTTTGGGTTCCGTAAAGGTGCCTCAACTGAAATGGCCATTAGGCAGCTCCTTAGCAACGTTCAATGTGATGAAAAGTATGTAGTGGTTATCTTTGTAGACATAGCAGGCGCCTTCGACAACCTCTGGTGGCCTAGTGTCATGAGACGCCTAAGAGAAATCCAGTGCCCACGTAACCTCTATGATCTGATGGTGGACTATTTTAAGAACAGAACAGTTGTAGTTAATAACAGGGCCGGATGTGTAGAGAAAACAGTCACCAAGGGATGCCCACAAGGCTCCATTTGTGGCCCATTCCTATGGAACCTTGTCTTCGACGAGATAGTAAACGAGAAGGAGGGTGATCAATGGACAAAAGTGGCATACGCTGATGACCTAGCCATTATCGTTAGGGGACAGAGCCGTAAACAAGTAGAAGACCGAGCAATGCGAGCCCTAAAGGAGGTAAGCGAATGGACCAAAAAGAACAAGCTAGGGATATCCAAACACAAAACAGTAGCCATGACCATCAAAGGCAGTTTTGACAGGAATAGACCGCCAATAATCCCATTCGAGGGGGGTAACATAAAATTCGTCTCAGAGGCCACATACCTGGGTGTAACCCTTGATGAAAGACTCCTTTTCACACCACATGTGAAAAACATCCAGAGAAAGCTAGGTGCCATCTCAGGCTTGCTATTGAGGGTTACTAGAACAGAGTGGGGCCTGCAAAAGAAGTCCCTAAAACTGATGTACCAGGGCTTATGCCTCTCTGTCTGTAGATACGGTGCAGCAGCATGGGCACATCGCACAAAGCACAGGTATGTAAAAAGGATACTGGACGCAATACAAAGGCCATTTCTATTGCAGATGACCAAAGCTTGCAGGACTGTGTCAACTGATGCCCTACAGGTGTTAACGGGAAGCTTGCCACTGGACCTAGAGGTAGTGAAGGCAGCCTTGCTATACTACGCAAGACATGAGGTGGTTGGCCTGGTTGCCGGGTTCCAAGCTCCAAGAAATATTGCTGGGCAAAATCCTAGATGTAGTACTAAAAAAAGAATAGAGTTTATGTTGCAGGAGGAGTGGCAGAACAGATGGAACCAGGGACTGACTGGAAGGGAAACATACAACTGGGTACCAGATGTGGGAATGTGGCAGAAAGGCTGGCGGAGGGCTATAATCCCACCATACTCCCTAACCTGCCTACTGACAGACCATGGGCTGAAAAAGAAGATCTGCGACCTGGGTATAGAGGAAAGCACCAGATGTACATGTGGTGAAGAAGA
>NW_025725883.1:242500-247500 GCF_021461395.2 Schistocerca americana
AACCTAACCTATGTCGTACCGTAACCTAACCTATGTCGTACCTTAACCTAACCTATGTCGTACCTTAACCTAACCTATGTCGTACCTTAACCTAACCTATGTCGTACCTTAACCTAACCTGTATTGCGCCTTAACCTAACCTGTATTGCGCCTTAACCTAACCTGTATTGCGCCTTAACCTAACCTGTATTGCGCCTTAACCTAACCTGTATTGCGCCTTAACCTAACCTGTATTGCGCCTTAACCTAACCTGTATTGCGCCTTAACCTAACCTGTATTGCGCCTTAACCTAACCTGTATTGCGCCTTAACCTAACCTGTATTGCGCCTTAACCTAACCTGTATTGCGCCTTAACCTAACCTGTATTGCGCCTTAACCTAACCTGTATTGCGCCTTAACCTAACCTGTATTGCGCCTTAACCTAACCTGTATTGCGCCTTAACCTAACCTGTATTGCGCCTTAACCTAACCTGTATTGCGCCTTAACCTAACCTGTATTGCGCCTTAACCTAACCTGTATTGCGCCTTAACCTAACCTGTATTGCGCCTTAACCTAACCTGTATTGCGCCTTAACCTAACCTGTATTGCGCCTTAACCTAACCTGTATTGCGCCTTAACCTAACCTGTATGGCGCCTTAACCTAACCTGTATGGCGCCTTAACGTAACCTGTATTGCGCCTTAACGTAACCTATATTGCGCCTTAACGTAACCTATATTGCGCCTTAACCTAACCTATATTGCGCCTTAACGTAACCTATATTGCGCCTTAACGTAACCTATATTGCGCCTTAACCTAACCTATATTGCGCCTTAACCTAACCTATATTGCGCCTTAACCTAACCTATATTGCGCCTTAACCTAACCTATATTGCGCCTTAACCTAACCTATATTGCGCCTTAACCTAACCTATATTGCGCCTTAACGTAACCTATATTGCGCCTTAACCTAACCTATATTGCGCCTTAACCTAACCTATATTGCGCCTTAACCTAACCTATATTGCGCCTTAACGTAACCTATATTGCGCCTTAACGTAACCTATATTGCGCCTTAACGTAACCTATATTGCGCCTTAACCTAACCTATATTGCGCCTTAACCTAACCTATATTGCGCCTTAACCTAACCTATATTGCGCCTTAACCTAACCTATATTGCGCCTTAACGTAACCTATATTGCGCCTTAACGTAACCTATATTGCGCCTTAACGTAACCTATATTGCGCCTTAACGTAACCTATATTGCGCCTTAACGTAACCTATATTGCGCCTTAACGTAACCTATATTGCGCCTTAACGTAACCTATATTGCGCCTTAACGTAACCTATATTGCGCCTTAACCTAACCTATATTGCGCCTTAACGTAACCTATATTGCGCCTTAATGTAACCTATATTGCGCCTTAATGTAACCTATATTGCGCCTTAATGTAACCTATATTGCGCCTTAACGTAACCTACGTTGCGCCTTAACGTAACCTACGTTGCGCCTTAACGTAACCTACGTTGCGCCTTAACGTAACCTACGTTGCGCCTTAACGTAACCTACGTTGCGCCGTAACGTAACCTACGTTGCGCCGTAACGCAACCCACGTTGCGCCGTAACGTAACCCACGTTGCGCCGTAACGTAACACACGTTGGGCCTTAACCCAACACACGTTGGGCCTTAACCCAACACACGTTGGGCCTTAACCCAACACACGTTGGGCCTTAACCCAACACACGTTGGGCCTTAACCCAACACACGTTGGGCCTTAACCCAACACACGTTGGGCCTTAACCCAACACACGTTGGGCCTTAACCCAACACACGTTGGGCCTTAACCCATCACACGTTGGGCCTTAACCCAACACACGTTGGGCCTTAACCCAACACACGTTGGGCCTTAACCCAACACACGTTGGGCCTTAACCCAACACACGTTGGGCCTTAACCCAACACACGTTGGGCCTTAACCCAACACACGTTGGGCCTTAACCTGCTCTGTAATTGTCATACGACGCGTTAAATTAGTGTAGTGTTGCCTAACTGCAACCCCCGCAATATAGTTTGCTACTCGCACTGCCCGGTCCCCAGTGTATCGCTTCATGTTAAACACCTTGCAGCTATACACTGTAATGTGGATGGCAGCAGGACGTACATGCTCAATGCCCTTTGCAGTTGTTCATTGGCATTTGCAGTTGTTCATTGGCATTTGCATGGCGAAGCACTTAGCCTACGCTGTGGTACGGCCTGTGTCAACTGTCCGCTGATGTTGTACGTCCAAATCACACACTGTACTGCACATTGGTCCTCATGTACTGAATGATACATCGTGGTACATGTGACCGTACAACGACTGCGCCAACAACGGCGAACCATGCGGTCCAAATGTTGTGCACTCAGCTACGTGTCGTCTCCCTATAAGAGCTGGATTGCAGTGTGGTATGCCCTGGATGGCGATCAGCATGAGCCGTCTGTTGATGTAGTGGCGCGTGTTGTCAGACGTAGTCGTCTCTTCTCACACACCGTGATAGCATGGTGCACTGCGTTCCACATCTGCGACATGCGACAGAGGCCGGTTGACAGTCGTTCGCGCAATGGACATCGCATACGTACGGGGGCCACCTTCCACGTGTTCGCGAAGCGTGCACATGTTGTTGCGTGTATGTGGGCAGACATAGTGTGTCGTGACACCTGACACAGGCATGCAACAATCGTTGAATTTGCAAATGGCGATGGACGCCTACGTTTGCTGGTGACGTTACGCAAATGAACAACTGGTAAACCGTTGTGGTGCGGTTGTTCTCGCTAGAGGTGAATCAGTGATGGCGACGATCGGTTGAGCTACCAACCGGTTGTTCCAGCGATACCCACCATGCCCACGAACGTGAATGGCATCTGGGTGTGAAGCGATACGCGGCGGTGGCTGGGTGGGACCGTCCCCGGCCGGTGAGGGGGGGCCTCCCGGCGTGCTGGCCGCGCGGTGCGTGGGCGCACGCGCTACAGCCGGCTGGTGGGGGCGGCCAGTGGCAGGCGCGCCGGCCGACGGAGGCGGCAGGCGGCGCAGCTGCGCGCCGGCGCACCCTGCACGCGGCGCCGTGCGGCCAAAGTAGGTCCTCGCGGGCCCGGTGCGAAGCGCGGTGGACATCTGCAGTGTGCTGGTCCGATTGAGGACTGTGTGCGCTGAGGATGCGCCGCCGCCCGGCGCTCGGCGCCGCGACGCCGTCTGCTGCTCGGTCGCCTCTGCGGTTCTCGCAGGTGGTTTGTATCGCAGCTGTGCGGACGTGTTGGCGCGTGCGCTGTGCTGGGAGAGTTCGCTTCGGCACCCAAGTGGGGCTTTTGTCCTTCTGTGGCGCTGGCGTTGGAGCTGCCGGTCACCGTAGGTGGCGCGTGTTGTCTCCCGCCGGCAATGCCACGACAGCACGCTCCCGGGCCTCTGTCGGCAGCGGCAAGCTCAGTTGGGAGCACGGGTGGTCGCACCTAAAGCGTCTACTCGCCAAACTCCGGGCGATTGCGCCTCTCTCGAACCCGACCAAGTACTTAGGACGGCGCTGCGCGCCGCCGGGACCTGAGAGGGTTTCGAGGTGTATGGTGCAGGGGAGCTCAGCCTCCTCCTGTTTGCAGAATAATTGAGCGGACGCTTGCGTGTTCGCGCGGGCCCCCGGGACACACTCCCGGGCGGCCGGCTGCTCAGCTCTAGTTCACGCAGCTCCCTGGTTGATCCTGCCAGTAGTCATATGCTTGTCTCAAAGATTAAGCCATGCATGTCTCAGTACAAGCCGCATTAAGGTGAAACCGCGAATGGCTCATTAAATCAGTTATGGTTCCTTAGATCGTACCCACGTTACTTGGATAACTGTGGTAATTCTAGAGCTAATACATGCAAACAGAGTCCCGACCAGAGATGGAAGGGACGCTTTTATTAGATCAAAACCAATCGGTCGGCTCGTCCGGTCCGTTTGCCTTGGTGACTCTGAATAACTTTGGGCTGATCGCACGGTCCTCGTACCGGCGACGCATCTTTCAAATGTCTGCCTTATCAACTGTCGATGGTAGGTTCTGCGCCTACCATGGTTGTAACGGGTAACGGGGAATCAGGGTTCGATTCCGGAGAGGGAGCCTGAGAAACGGCTACCACATCCAAGGAAGGCAGCAGGCGCGCAAATTACCCACTCCCGGCACGGGGAGGTAGTGACGAAAAATAACGATACGGGACTCATCCGAGGCCCCGTAATCGGAATGAGTACACTTTAAATCCTTTAACGAGTATCTATTGGAGGGCAAGTCTGGTGCCAGCAGCCGCGGTAATTCCAGCTCCAATAGCGTATATTAAAGTTGTTGCGGTTAAAAAGCTCGTAGTTGGATTTGTGTCCCACGCTGTTGGTTCACCGCCCGTCGGTGTTTAACTGGCATGTATCGTGGGACGTCCTGCCGGTGGGGCGAGCTGAAGGCGTGCGACGCGCCTCGTGCGTGCTCGTGCGTCCCGAGGCGGACCCCGTTGCAATCCTACCAGGGTGCTCTTGAGTGAGTGTCTCGGTGGGCCGGCACGTTTACTTTGAACAAATTAGAGTGCTTAAAGCAGGCAAGCCCGCCTGAATACTGTGTGCATGGAATAATGGAATAGGACCTCGGTTCTATTTTGTTGGTTTTCGGAACCCGAGGTAATGATTAATAGGGACAGGCGGGGGCATTCGTATTGCGACGTTAGAGGTGAAATTCTTGGATCGTCGCAAGACGAACAGAAGCGAAAGCATTTGCCAAGTATGTTTTCATTAATCAAGAACGAAAGTTAGAGGTTCGAAGGCGATCAGATACCGCCCTAGTTCTAACCATAAACGATGCCAGCCAGCGATCCGCCGCAGTTCCTCCGATGACTCGGCGGGCAGCCTCCGGGAAACCAAAGCTTTTGGGTTCCGGGGGAAGTATGGTTGCAAAGCTGAAACTTAAAGGAATTGACGGAAGGGCACCACCAGGAGTGGAGCCTGCGGCTTAATTTGACTCAACACGGGAAAC
>NW_025725883.1:250000-252500 GCF_021461395.2 Schistocerca americana
CGATTCTGACGTGCAAATCGATCGTCGGAGCTGGGTATAGGGGCGAAAGACTAATCGAACCATCTAGTAGCTGGTTCCCTCCGAAGTTTCCCTCAGGATAGCTGGTGCTCGTACGAGTCTCATCCGGTAAAGCGAATGATTAGAGGCCTTGGGGCCGAAACGACCTCAACCTATTCTCAAACTTTAAATGGGTGAGATCTCCGGCTTGCTTGATATGCTGAAGCCGCGAGCAAACGACTCGGATCGGAGTGCCAAGTGGGCCACTTTTGGTAAGCAGAACTGGCGCTGTGGGATGAACCAAACGCCGAGTTAAGGCGCCCGAATCGACGCTCATGGGAAACCATGAAAGGCGTTGGTTGCTTAAGACAGCAGGACGGTGGCCATGGAAGTCGGAATCCGCTAAGGAGTGTGTAACAACTCACCTGCCGAAGCAACTAGCCCTGAAAATGGATGGCGCTGAAGCGTCGTGCCTATACTCGGCCGTCAGTCTGGCAGTCATGGCCGGTCCTTGCGGCCGGCCGCGAAGCCCTGACGAGTAGGAGGGTCGCGGCGGTGGGCGCAGAAGGGTCTGGGCGTGAGCCTGCCTGGAGCCGCCGTCGGTGCAGATCTTGGTGGTAGTAGCAAATACTCCAGCGAGGCCCTGGAGGGCTGACGCGGAGAAGGGTTTCGTGTGAACAGCCGTTGCACACGAGTCAGTCGATCCTAAGCCCTAGGAGAAATCCGATGTTGATGGGGGCCGTCATAGCATGATGCACTTTGTGCTGGCCCCCGTTGGGCGAAAGGGAATCCGGTTCCTATTCCGGAACCCGGCAGCGGAACCGATACAAGTCGGGCCCCTCTTTTAGAGATGCTCGTCGGGGTAACCCAAAAGGACCCGGAGACGCCGTCGGGAGATCGGGGAAGAGTTTTCTTTTCTGCATGAGCGTTCGAGTTCCCTGGAATCCTCTAGCAGGGAGATAGGGTTTGGAACGCGAAGAGCACCGCAGTTGCGGCGGTGTCCCGATCTTCCCCTCGGACCTTGAAAATCCGGGAGAGGGCCACGTGGAGGTGTCGCGCCGGTTCGTACCCATATCCGCAGCAGGTCTCCAAGGTGAAGAGCCTCTAGTCGATAGAATAATGTAGGTAAGGGAAGTCGGCAAATTGGATCCGTAACTTCGGGATAAGGATTGGCTCTGAGGATCGGGGCGTGTCGGGCTTGGTCGGGAAGTGGGTCAGCGCTAACGTGCCGGGCCTGGGCGAGGTGAGTGCCGTAGGGGTGCCGGTAAGTGCGGGCGTTTAGCGCGGGCGTGGTCTGCTCTCGCCGTTGGTTGGCCTCGTGCTGGCCGGCGGTGCAGGATGCGCGCGCCTGCGCGGCGTTCGCGCCCCGGTGCTTCAACCTGCGTGCAGGATCCGAGCTCGGTCCCGTGCCTTGGCCTCCCACGGATCTTCCTTGCTGCGAGGCCGCGTCCGCCTTAGCGTGCTCCTCCGGGGGCGCGCGGGTGCGCGGATTCTCTTCGGCCGCCATTCAACGATCAACTCAGAACTGGCACGGACTGGGGGAATCCGACTGTCTAATTAAAACAAAGCATTGCGATGGCCCTAGCGGGTGTTGACGCAATGTGATTTCTGCCCAGTGCTCTGAATGTCAACGTGAAGAAATTCAAGCAAGCGCGGGTAAACGGCGGGAGTAACTATGACTCTCGAAGTGCGGTCTTGATGTAGTCGTGCTGCTGCTGCGAGGTGCCTTCCTTGGGTTATAGTTACAGGGAGAGTGATGCGCAATACATGGGCCTAGCCCTCTTAGCCTCTCCTCTCCTGCGGTCTTCTCCCCTTCTCGTGGGCCCGCTGATTTTCGCAGAGTGGAAGACCGCACCAGGGGCTTGGGGGGGTTACCAGCCCCCCCTCGCATTATCCCTTTATAGTTGGGGGCAGCCGACAAGAAACAAGAGATGGTGGCCCTTCCGCTGAAGGTGCCACCCCAGCTACCCCAGCACCTATCCGGCCAACCGGCCGTAACGAAAATGCGATAGTTTGTGTAGCTCCCTTTGCTTGCAGTGAGTGCCACCGCACTTTTACCACGAAGAACGGTCTCGGGGTCCATCGCCGCCGCCAACATCCTGCGGCCGCCAACGCTGAGATCGTGACGGAGAGGCATCGCGCGAGGTGGACGGAGGAAGAAGTCCTGTCGCTCGCCAAGGCAGAGGCCGAACTGTTCCTGGAGAGGGACGCCCGGTTCTTCTTTGTAAATCAAGAACTTACCAGGATGTTCCCCGACCGAACGCTTGAGGCAATCAAGTGCCGACGGCGGCAAGCTGCCCACAAGCAGCTTGTCCGCCAATTCATGGAGGCACTTGAGATCGGTCGGGGTGAAGAGCCGGCGTCCCGCCGTGGAGCAGCGAGCTCGCTGCCTGACGCGGGCGAGGCCGCTGCGCCGCCCGTCGACGCAGCCGAGGACTTCGCGGCCGACACCACCGGGCCGCCGCCGGAGGGGCCGACTGACGCCGCCATCTGGGAGCATCTG
>NW_025725883.1:257500-265000 GCF_021461395.2 Schistocerca americana
ACAAAACACAGCGCCATCTGTAGGTCTCCCGCGGCATGACGTCCTGCAACGACGATACCGCCATCTATGAGACGCCAAGCCGACCAAGACATCGATGGGCCCACAGTGCCCATCATTCGACCCCACCCACAAAGCCTGCGTCCTCTGTCGACCACAGCACCCCAACGCCAGCGCCTCTGCCGCACGAAATCGTGGACCGGCAATCACTCCACCTGCGCCCCACTCCAACCGCCCAACTCGCAACTCCAGCGGATGAACGGCGGACCTTTCCCGCAGTCGCAATGTGCAATCCACCCCTATAACATGCGTTTCATGAAGAGGTACGTCCAATATGCGACATTCCCGCTGTCCCTATACATGAGCTGCGAGCTGTACCAGTTACGAGCTAGAGACGCGATCGCGTTGCTCTCTGTACGAATGCCGATGCTGAGCGGTCAGCTAGGAGGCGCTCCATCCATGTCGGTACCGGTGAGCGTTGCACTCGCAGTCGCAAAAACGTACGGCAAGTATATTACTCGGAAGAGTCAATGACAGTCCACGCCCCCCTGCGTGGGAAGAGTCTTTCTAGGCCATGACCCACCGGAAGGGCGCAGCGTCCCCCACCCCAGACATGTGACGTCACACCATCGGTATTGACGACTAGACTGATTCCTTATAATCATTTGCCATACACCGGTGGAAGCTGCCGAGACGAGTAACTACATAGCGGGCTCGCCGTGTCACTAATGTACAGAGATACAACAGTTTCGACTGGAACCGGATTAAACGTATACACGGCGCTGATTAGTAATAGATAGAGCCATCAGAATACAGATAATGTATACAACTGTCCGTATACATGCTGAAAGACTCTGCTCACAATCACAACCACACGTCAGCCACACACCCTTATCACGCACTACTCTCTGCCTGTAACACGCACACAGACAATATGTAAGCACCAGCATGGAACAACACCCAGTGCATCCTCTCCGCCACATTAGACAATCCACACTGTCATAACCAGACTGGGAGGTCCACTCAGAAAACAGAATATCCCACCCACCCGACAACCACCATTGCTCAGCCAAGCCACCAACACCCACACATGTCCTACACAGGGGTGCACCCAACATCACAATACTGCCTCCTCTCACAGCACACAAACAATGGCAGGAATGAAAGACACAGGTCTGCCACAAGCATGGAATGAGAGCGCCGCCTGTCATGAGCCAAAGGTGCATCCTGACGTGGCAAATCAGATGATGCCGCAGGCATCCACTTACTATAATCACAATCAACAAACCGGCCGCCCCGCCCCCCATTAAACCTTTCCTTACAACAATGTGTACCTTAACCTAACCTATATCGTACCGTAACCTAACCTATATCGTACCGTAACCTAACCTATATCGTACCGTAACCTAACCTATATCGTACCGTAACCTAACCTATATCGTACCGTAACCTAACCTATATCGTACCGTAACCTAACCTATATCGTACCGTAACCTAACCTATATCGTACCGTAACCTAACCTATATCGTACCGTAACCTAACCTATATCGTACCGTAACCTAACCTATATCGTACCGTAACCTAACCTATATCGTACCGTAACCTAACCTATATCGTACCGTAACCTAACCTATATCGTACCGTAACCTAACCTATATCGTACCGTAACCTAACCTATGTCGTACCGTAACCTAACCTATGTCGTACCGTAACCTAACCTATGTCGTACCGTAACCTAACCTATATCGTACCGTAACCTAACCTATATCGTACCGTAACCTAACCTATGTCGTACCGTAACCTAACCTATGTCGTACCGTAACCTAACCTATGTCGTACCGTAACCTAACCTATGTCGTACCGTAACCTAACCTATGTCGTACCGTAACCTAACCTATGTCGTACCGTAACCTAACCTATGTCGTACCGTAACCTAACCTATGTCGTACCGTAACCTAACCTATGTCGTACCGTAACCTAACCTATGTCGTACCGTAACCTAACCTATGTCGTACCGTAACCTAACCTATGTCGTACCGTAACCTAACCTATGTCGTACCGTAACCTAACCTATGTCGTACCGTAACCTAACCTATGTCGTACCGTAACCTAACCTATGTCGTACCGTAACCTAACCTATGTCGTACCGTAACCTAACCTATGTCGTACCGTAACCTAACCTATGTCGTACCGTAACCTAACCTATGTCGTACCGTAACCTAACCTATGTCGTACCTTAACCTAACCTATGTCGTACCTTAACCTAACCTATGTCGTACCTTAACCTAACCTATGTCGTACCTTAACCTAACCTGTATTGCGCCTTAACCTAACCTGTATTGCGCCTTAACCTAACCTGTATTGCGCCTTAACCTAACCTGTATTGCGCCTTAACCTAACCTGTATTGCGCCTTAACCTAACCTGTATTGCGCCTTAACCTAACCTGTATTGCGCCTTAACCTAACCTGTATTGCGCCTTAACCTAACCTGTATTGCGCCTTAACCTAACCTGTATTGCGCCTTAACCTAACCTGTATTGCGCCTTAACCTAACCTGTATTGCGCCTTAACCTAACCTGTATTGCGCCTTAACCTAACCTGTATTGCGCCTTAACCTAACCTGTATTGCGCCTTAACCTAACCTGTATTGCGCCTTAACCTAACCTGTATTGCGCCTTAACCTAACCTGTATTGCGCCTTAACCTAACCTGTATTGCGCCTTAACCTAACCTGTATTGCGCCTTAACCTAACCTGTATTGCGCCTTAACCTAACCTGTATTGCGCCTTAACCTAACCTGTATTGCGCCTTAACCTAACCTGTATTGCGCCTTAACCTAACCTGTATTGCGCCTTAACCTAACCTGTATTGCGCCTTAACCTAACCTGTATGGCGCCTTAACGTAACCTGTATTGCGCCTTAACGTAACCTATATTGCGCCTTAACGTAACCTATATTGCGCCTTAACCTAACCTATATTGCGCCTTAACGTAACCTATATTGCGCCTTAACGTAACCTATATTGCGCCTTAACCTAACCTATATTGCGCCTTAACCTAACCTATATTGCGCCTTAACCTAACCTATATTGCGCCTTAACCTAACCTATATTGCGCCTTAACCTAACCTATATTGCGCCTTAACCTAACCTATATTGCGCCTTAACGTAACCTATATTGCGCCTTAACCTAACCTATATTGCGCCTTAACCTAACCTATATTGCGCCTTAACCTAACCTATATTGCGCCTTAACGTAACCTATATTGCGCCTTAACGTAACCTATATTGCGCCTTAACGTAACCTATATTGCGCCTTAACCTAACCTATATTGCGCCTTAACCTAACCTATATTGCGCCTTAACCTAACCTATATTGCGCCTTAACCTAACCAATATTGCGCCTTAACGTAACCTATATTGCGCCTTAACCTAACCTATATTGCGCCTTAACCTAACCTATATTGCGCCTTAACGTAACCTATATTGCGCCTTAACGTAACCTATATTGCGCCTTAACGTAACCTATATTGCGCCTTAACGTAACCTATATTGCGCCTTAACGTAACCTATATTGCGCCTTAACCTAACCTATATTGCGCCTTAACGTAACCTATATTGCGCCTTAACGTAACCTATATTGCGCCTTAATGTAACCTATATTGCGCCTTAATGTAACCTACGTTGCGCCTTAACGTAACCTACGTTGCGCCTTAACGTAACCTACGTTGCGCCTTAACGTAACCTACGTTGCGCCTTAACGTAACCTACGTTGCGCCTTAACGTAACCTACGTTGCGCCGTAACGTAACCTACGTTGCGCCGTAACGCAACCCACGTTGCGCCGTAACGTAACCCACGTTGCGCCGTAACGTAACACACGTTGGGCCTTAACCCAACACACGTTGGGCCTTAACCCAACACACGTTGGGCCTTAACCCATCACACGTTGGGCCTTAACCCAACACACGTTGGGCCTTAACCCAACACACGTTGGGCCTTAACCCAACACACGTTGGGCCTTAACCCAACACACGTTGGGCCTTAACCCAACACACGTTGGGCCTTAACCCAACACACGTTGGGCCTTAACCCAACACACGTTGGGCCTTAACCCAACACACGTTGGGCCTTAACCCAACACACGTTGGGCCTTAACCCAACACACGTTGGGCCTTAACCTGCTCTGTAATTGTCATACGACGCGTTAAATTAGTGTAGTGTTGCCTAACTGCAACCCCCGCAATATAGTTTGCTACTCGCACTGCCCGGTCCCCAGTGTATCGCTTCATGTTAAACACCTTGCAGCTATACACTGTAATGTGGATGGCAGCAGGACGTACATGCTCAATGCCCTTTGCAGTTGTTCATTGGCATTTGCAGTTGTTCATTGGCATTTGCATGGCGAAGCACTTAGCCTACGCTGTGGTACGGCCTGTGTCAACTGTCCGCTGATGTTGTACGTCCAAATCACACACTGTACTGCACATTGGTCCTCATGTACTGAATGATACATCGTGGTACATGTGACCGTACAACGACTGCGCCAACAACGGCGAACCATGCGGTCCAAATGTTGTGCACTCAGCTACGTGTCGTCTCCCTATAAGAGCTGGATTGCAGTGTGGTATGCCCTGGATGGCGATCAGCATGAGCCGTCTGTTGATGTAGTGGCGCGTGTTGTCAGACGTAGTCGTCTCTTCTCACACACCGTGATAGCATGGTGCACTGCGTTCCACATCTGCGACATGCGACAGAGGCCGGTTGACAGTCGTTCGCGCAATGGACATCGCATACGTACGGGGGCCACCTTCCACGTGTTCGCGAAGCGTGCACATGTTGTTGCGTGTATGTGGGCAGACATAGTGTGTCGTGACACCTGACACAGGCATGCAACAATCGTTGAATTTGCAAATGGCGATGGACGCCTACGTTTGCTGGTGACGTTACGCAAATGAACAACTGGTAAACCGTTGTGGTGCGGTTGTTCTCGCTAGAGGTGAATCAGTGATGGCGACGATCGGTTGAGCTACCAACCGGTTGTTCCAGCGATACCCACCATGCCCACGAACGTGAATGGCATCTGGGTGTGAAGCGATACGCGGCGGTGGCTGGGTGGGACCGTCCCCGGCCGGTGAGGGGGGGCCTCCCGGCGTGCTGGCCGCGCGGTGCGTGGGCGCACGCGCTACAGCCGGCTGGTGGGGGCGGCCAGTGGCAGGCGCGCCGGCCGACGGAGGCGGCAGGCGGCGCAGCTGCGCGCCGGCGCACCCTGCACGCGGCGCCGTGCGGCCAAAGTAGGTCCTCGCGGGCCCGGTGCGAAGCGCGGTGGACATCTGCAGTGTGCTGGTCCGATTGAGGACTGTGTGCGCTGAGGATGCGCCGCCGCCCGGCGCTCGGCGCCGCGACGCCGTCTGCTGCTCGGTCGCCTCTGCGGTTCTCGCAGGTGGTTTGTATCGCAGCTGTGCGGACGTGTTGGCGCGTGCGCTGTGCTGGGAGAGTTCGCTTCGGCACCCAAGTGGGGCTTTTGTCCTTCTGTGGCGCTGGCGTTGGAGCTGCCGGTCACCGTAGGTGGCGCGTGTTGTCTCCCGCCGGCAATGCCACGACAGCACGCTCCCGGGCCTCTGTCGGCAGCGGCAAGCTCAGTTGGGAGCACGGGTGGTCGCACCTAAAGCGTCTACTCGCCAAACTCCGGGCGATTGCGCCTCTCTCGAACCCGACCAAGTACTTAGGACGGCGCTGCGCGCCGCCGGGACCTGAGAGGGTTTCGAGGTGTATGGTGCAGGGGAGCTCAGCCTCCTCCTGTTTGCAGAATAATTGAGCGGACGCTTGCGTGTTCGCGCGGGCCCCCGGGACACACTCCCGGGCGGCCGGCTGCTCAGCTCTAGTTGACGCAGCTCCCTGGTTGATCCTGCCAGTAGTCATATGCTTGTCTCAAAGATTAAGCCATGCATGTCTCAGTACAAGCCGCATTAAGGTGAAACCGCGAATGGCTCATTAAATCAGTTATGGTTCCTTAGATCGTACCCACGTTACTTGGATAACTGTGGTAATTCTAGAGCTAATACATGCAAACAGAGTCCCGACCAGAGATGGAAGGGACGCTTTTATTAGATCAAAACCAATCGGTCGGCTCGTCCGGTCCGTTTGCCTTGGTGACTCTGAATAACTTTGGGCTGATCGCACGGTCCTCGTACCGGCGACGCATCTTTCAAATGTCTGCCTTATCAACTGTCGATGGTAGGTTCTGCGCCTACCATGGTTGTAACGGGTAACGGGGAATCAGGGTTCGATTCCGGAGAGGGAGCCTGAGAAACGGCTACCACATCCAAGGAAGGCAGCAGGCGCGCAAATTACCCACTCCCGGCACGGGGAGGTAGTGACGAAAAATAACGATACGGGACTCATCCGAGGCCCCGTAATCGGAATGAGTACACTTTAAATCCTTTAACGAGTATCTATTGGAGGGCAAGTCTGGTGCCAGCAGCCGCGGTAATTCCAGCTCCAATAGCGTATATTAAAGTTGTTGCGGTTAAAAAGCTCGTAGTTGGATTTGTGTCCCACGCTGTTGGTTCACCGCCCGTCGGTGTTTAACTGGCATGTATCGTGGGACGTCCTGCCGGTGGGGCGAGCTGAAGGCGTGCGACGCGCCTCGTGCGTGCTCGTGCGTCCCGAGGCGGACCCCGTTGCAATCCTACCAGGGTGCTCTTGAGTGAGTGTCTCGGTGGGCCGGCACGTTTACTTTGAACAAATTAGAGTGCTTAAAGCAGGCAAGCCCGCCTGAATACTGTGTGCATGGAATAATGGAATAGGACCTCGGTTCTATTTTGTTGGTTTTCGGAACCCGAGGTAATGATTAATAGGGACAGGCGGGGGCATTCGTATTGCGACGTTAGAGGTGAAATTCTTGGATCGTCGCAAGACGAACAGAAGCGAAAGCATTTGCCAAGTATGTTTTCATTAATCAAGAACGAAAGTTAGAGGTTCGAAGGCGATCAGATACCGCCCTAGTTCTAACCATAAACGATGCCAGCCAGCGATCCGCCGCAGTTCCTCCGATGACTCGGCGGGCAGCCTCCGGGAAACCAAAGCTTTTGGGTTCCGGGGGAAGTATGGTTGCAAAGCTGAAACTTAAAGGAATTGACGGAAGGGCACCACCAGGAGTGGAGCCTGCGGCTTAATTTGACTCAACACGGGAAACCTCACCAGGCCCGGACACCGGAAGGATTGACAGATTGATAGCTCTTTCTTGATTCGGTGGGTGGTGGTGCATGGCCGTTCTTAGTTGGTGGAGCGATTTGTCTGGTTAATTCCGATAACGAACGAGACTCTAGCCTGCTAACTAGTCGCGTGACATCCTTCGTGCTGTCAGCGATTACTTTTCTTCTTAGAGGGACAGGCGGCTTCTAGCCGCACGAGATTGAGCAATAACAGGTCTGTGATGCCCTTAGATGTTCTGGGCCGCACGCGCGCTACACTGAAGGAATCAGCGTGTCTTCCTAGGCCGAA
>NW_025725883.1:267500-270000 GCF_021461395.2 Schistocerca americana
GTTAAGGCGCCCGAATCGACGCTCATGGGAAACCATGAAAGGCGTTGGTTGCTTAAGACAGCAGGACGGTGGCCATGGAAGTCGGAATCCGCTAAGGAGTGTGTAACAACTCACCTGCCGAAGCAACTAGCCCTGAAAATGGATGGCGCTGAAGCGTCGTGCCTATACTCGGCCGTCAGTCTGGCAGTCATGGCCGGTCCTTGCGGCCGGCCGCGAAGCCCTGACGAGTAGGAGGGTCGCGGCGGTGGGCGCAGAAGGGTCTGGGCGTGAGCCTGCCTGGAGCCGCCGTCGGTGCAGATCTTGGTGGTAGTAGCAAATACTCCAGCGAGGCCCTGGAGGGCTGACGCGGAGAAGGGTTTCGTGTGAACAGCCGTTGCACACGAGTCAGTCGATCCTAAGCCCTAGGAGAAATCCGATGTTGATGGGGGCCGTCATAGCATGATGCACTTTGTGCTGGCCCCCGTTGGGCGAAAGGGAATCCGGTTCCTATTCCGGAACCCGGCAGCGGAACCGATACAAGTCGGGCCCCTCTTTTAGAGATGCTCGTCGGGGTAACCCAAAAGGACCCGGAGACGCCGTCGGGAGATCGGGGAAGAGTTTTCTTTTCTGCATGAGCGTTCGAGTTCCCTGGAATCCTCTAGCAGGGAGATAGGGTTTGGAACGCGAAGAGCACCGCAGTTGCGGCGGTGTCCCGATCTTCCCCTCGGACCTTGAAAATCCGGGAGAGGGCCACGTGGAGGTGTCGCGCCGGTTCGTACCCATATCCGCAGCAGGTCTCCAAGGTGAAGAGCCTCTAGTCGATAGAATAATGTAGGTAAGGGAAGTCGGCAAATTGGATCCGTAACTTCGGGATAAGGATTGGCTCTGAGGATCGGGGCGTGTCGGGCTTGGTCGGGAAGTGGGTCAGCGCTAACGTGCCGGGCCTGGGCGAGGTGAGTGCCGTAGGGGTGCCGGTAAGTGCGGGCGTTTAGCGCGGGCGTGGTCTGCTCTCGCCGTTGGTTGGCCTCGTGCTGGCCGGCGGTGCAGGATGCGCGCGCCTGCGCGGCGTTCGCGCCCCGGTGCTTCAACCTGCGTGCAGGATCCGAGCTCGGTCCCGTGCCTTGGCCTCCCACGGATCTTCCTTGCTGCGAGGCCGCGTCCGCCTTAGCGTGCTCCTCCGGGGGCGCGCGGGTGCGCGGATTCTCTTCGGCCGCCATTCAACGATCAACTCAGAACTGGCACGGACTGGGGGAATCCGACTGTCTAATTAAAACAAAGCCATGCGATGGCCCTAGCGGGTGTTGACGCAATGTGATTTCTGCCCACCCAGCTACCCCAGCACCTATCCGGCCAACCGGCCGTAACGAAAATGCGATAGTTTGTGTAGCTCCCTTTGCTTGCAGTGAGTGCCACCGCACTTTTACCACGAAGAACGGTCTCGGGGTCCATCGCCGCCGCCAACACCCTGCGGCCGCCAACGCTGAGATCGTGACGGAGAGGCATCGCGCGAGGTGGACGGAGGAAGAAGTCCTGTCGCTCGCCAAGGCAGAGGCCGAACTGTTCCTGGAGAGGGACGCCCGGTTCTTCTTTGTAAACCAAGAACTTACCAGGATGTTCCCCGACCGAACGCTTGAGGCAATCAAGTGCCGACGGCGGCAAGCTGCCCACAAGCAGCTTGTCCGCCAATTCATGGAGGCACTTGAGATCGGTCGGGGTGAAGAGCCGGCGTCCCGCCGTGGAGCAGCGAGCTCGCTGCCTGACGCGGGCGAGGCCGCTGCGCCGCCCGTCGACGCAGCCGAGGACTTCGCGGCCGACACCACCGGGCCGCCGCCGGAGGGGCCGACTGACGCCGCCATCTGGGAGCATCTGGCGGGGCTACCTGCTTCCGCCCAGCGTTTCTCTGCCCTGGATCGAGTCATTGGTCTGGGGCGGGGCACGCCGCCCGATGTCATCCTGGGCATGCTCCCGGATGCCCTTGCGTCGGTCGGGTCCAGGGGGGAGAGGTCGATCACCAGGACACAGCGGCCGCGCCAACCATCCAAGCGGCCGCCTGCCGCCCCGCCGCTGCAGAAGCGCAAGCGGCGCCGCTGGGAATACGCGCGGACACAGGACGCCTTCCGTAGGTCGCGTGCGCGTTGCGTGCGCGGCTTGCTGGACGGCACCCTGCTGCAGCCGCCACCCGACATCCCCGGTCTGCTGGACTTCTGGGCGGACCTCTTCACGAAGAAGCCGATCTCCACCGCCGGCTTCATCCGTGACCGCCTTCTCCCGCACTCGGAGCCTGTCGCTCCTGAGTGCCTATGGGGGCCGGTCACACGTGAGGAGGTCGCTGCTGCCTTGCCGCCCAGGGGATCGGCAGCCGGGCCGGACGGCCTGACTCCAGCGGAGCTGCGGCGCCTGCCGCATGAAGTCCTGGTGAAACTCTTGAACCTCTTCCTCCTGGCCCGCGCCCTCCCCGAGCGTCTGCTTCGCGCCCGGACGTCACTTCTCCCCAAAACGGCTGCACCAACATCCCCCGCTG
>NW_025725883.1:275000-292500 GCF_021461395.2 Schistocerca americana
CTGATTCCTTATAATCATTTGCCATACACCGGTGGAAGCTGCCGAGACGAGTAACTACATAGCGGGCTCGCCGTGTCACTAATGTACAGAGATACAACAGTTTCGACTGGAACCGGATTAAACGTATACACGGCGCTGATTAGTAATAGATAGAGCCATCAGAATACAGATAATGTATACAACTGTCCGTATACATGCTGAAAGACTCTGCTCACAATCACAACCACACGTCAGCCACACACCCTTATCACGCACTACTCTCTGCCTGTAACACGCACACAGACAATATGTAAGCACCAGCATGGAACAACACCCAGTGCATCCTCTCCGCCACATTAGACAATCCACACTGTCATAACCAGACTGGGAGGTCCACTCAGAAAACAGAATATCCCACCCACCCGACAACCACCATTGCTCAGCCAAGCCACCAACACCCACACATGTCCTACACAGGGGTGCACCCAACATCACAATACTGCCTCCTCTCACAGCACACAAACAATGGCAGGAATGAAAGACACAGGTCTGCCACAAGCATGGAATGAGAGCGCCGCCTGTCATGAGCCAAAGGTGCATCCTGACGTGGCAAATCAGATGATGCCGCAGGCATCCACTTACTATAATCACAATCAACAAACCGGCTGCCCCGCCCCCCATTAAACCTTTCCTTACAACAATGTGTACCTTAACCTAACCTATATCGTACGGTAACCTAACCTATATCGTACCGTAACCTAACCTATATCGTACCGTAACCTAACCTATATCGTACCGTAACCTAACCTATATCGTACCGTAACCTAACCTATATCGTACCGTAACCTAACCTATATCGTACCGTAACCTAACCTATATCGTACCGTAACCTAACCTATATCGTACCGTAACCTAACCTATATCGTACCGTAACCTAACCTATATCGTACCGTAACCTAACCTATATCGTACCGTAACCTAACCTATATCGTACCGTAACCTAACCTATATCGTACCGTAACCTAACCTATATCGTAACGTAACCTAACCTATATCGTACCGTAACCTAACCTATATCGTACCGTAACCTAACCTATGTCGTACCGTAACCTAACCTATGTCGTACCGTAACCTAACCTATGTCGTACCGTAACCTAACCTATATCGTACCGTAACCTAACCTATGTCGTACCGTAACCTAACCTATGTCGTACCGTAACCTAACCTATGTCGTACCGTAACCTAACCTATGTCGTACCGTAACCTAACCTATGTCGTACCGTAACCTAACCTATGTCGTACCGTAACCTAACCTATGTCGTACCGTAACCTAACCTATGTCGTACCGTAACCTAACCTATGTCGTACCGTAACCTAACCTATGTCGTACCGTAACCTAACCTATGTCGTACCGTAACCTAACCTATGTCGTACCGTAACCTAACCTATGTCGTACCGTAACCTAACCTATGTCGTACCGTAACCTAACCTATGTCGTACCGTAACCTAACCTATGTCGTACCGTAACCTAACCTATGTCGTACCGTAACCTAACCTATGTCGTACCGTAACCTAACCTATGTCGTACCGTAACCTAACCTATGTCGTACCGTAACCTAACCTATGTCGTACCGTAACCTAACCTATGTCGTACCGTAACCTAACCTATGTCGTACCGTAACCTAACCTATGTCGTACCGTAACCTAACCTATGTCGTACCGTAACCTAACCTATGTCGTACCTTAACCTAACCTATGTCGTACCTTAACCTAACCTATGTCGTACCTTAACCTAACCTATGTCGTACCTTAACCTAACCTATGTCGTACCTTAACCTAACCTGTATTGCGCCTTAACCTAACCTGTATTGCGCCTTAACCTAACCTGTATTGCGCCTTAACCTAACCTGTATTGCGCCTTAACCTAACCTGTATTGCGCCTTAACCTAACCTGTATTGCGCCTTAACCTAACCTGTATTGCGCCTTAACCTAACCTGTATTGCGCCTTAACCTAACCTGTATTGCGCCTTAACCTAACCTGTATTGCGCCTTAACCTAACCTGTATTGCGCCTTAACCTAACCTGTATTGCGCCTTAACCTAACCTGTATTGCGCCTTAACCTAACCTGTATTGCGCCTTAACCTAACCTGTATTGCGCCTTAACCTAACCTGTATTGCGCCTTAACCTAACCTGTATTGCGCCTTAACCTAACCTGTATTGCGCCTTAACCTAACCTGTATTGCGCCTTAACCTAACCTGTATTGCGCCTTAACCTAACCTGTATTGCGCCTTAACCTAACCTGTATTGCGCCTTAACCTAACCTGTATTGCGCCTTAACCTAACCTGTATTGCGCCTTAACCTAACCTGTATTGCGCCTTAACCTAACCTGTATTGCGCCTTAACCTAACCTGTATTGCGCCTTAACCTAACCTGTATTGCGCCTTAACCTAACCTGTATTGCGCCTTAACCTAACCTGTATGGCGCCTTAACCTAACCTGTATGGCGCCTTAACGTAACCTGTATTGCGCCTTAACGTAACCTATATTGCGCCTTAACGTAACCTATATTGCGCCTTAACCTAACCTATATTGCGCCTTAACGTAACCTATATTGCGCCTTAACCTAACCTATATTGCGCCTTAACCTAACCTATATTGCGCCTTAACCTAACCTATATTGCGCCTTAACCTAACCTATATTGCGCCTTAACCTAACCTATATTGCGCCTTAACCTAACCTATATTGCGCCTTAACCTAACCTATATTGCGCCTTAACCTAACCTATATTGCGCCTTAACGTAACCTATATTGCGCCTTAACCTAACCTATATTGCGCCTTAACCTAACCTATATTGCGCCTTAACCTAACCTATATTGCGCCTTAACCTAACCTATATTGCGCCTTAACCTAACCTATATTGCGCCTTAACCTAACCTATATTGCGCCTTAACCTAACCTATATTGCGCCTTAACCTAACCTATATTGCGCCTTAACCTAACCTATATTGCGCCTTAACGTAACCTATATTGCGCCTTAACGTAACCTATATTGCGCCTTAACGTAACCTATATTGCGCCTTAACGTAACCTATATTGCGCCTTAACGTAACCTATATTGCGCCTTAACGTAACCTATATTGCGCCTTAACCTAACCTATATTGCGCCTTAACGTAACCTATATTGCGCCTTAATGTAACCTATATTGCGCCTTAATGTAACCTATATTGCGCCTTAATGTAACCTATATTGCGCCTTAATGTAACCTACGTTGCGCCTTAACGTAACCTACGTTGCGCCTTAACGTAACCTACGTTGCGCCTTAACGTAACCTACGTTGCGCCTTAACGTAACCTACGTTGCGCCTTAACGTAACCTACGTTGCGCCGTAACGTAACCTACGTTGCGCCGTAACGCAACCCACGTTGCGCCGTAACGTAACCCACGTTGCGCCGTAACGTAACACACGTTGGGCCTTAACCCAACACACGTTGGGCCTTAACCCAACACACGTTGGGCCTTAACCCAACACACGTTGGGCCTTAACCCAACACACGTTGGGCCTTAACCCAACACACGTTGGGCCTTAACCCAACACACGTTGGGCCTTAACCCAACACACGTTGGGCCTTAACCCAACACACGTTGGGCCTTAACCCAACACACGTTGGGCCTTAACCCAACACACGTTGGGCCTTAACCCAACACACGTTGGGCCTTAACCTGCTCTGTAATTGTCATACGACGCGTTAAATTAGTGTAGTGTTGCCTAACTGCAACCCCCGCAATATAGTTTGCTACTCGCACTGCCCGGTCCCCAGTGTATCGCTTCATGTTAAACACCTTGCAGCTATACACTGTAATGTGGATGGCAGCAGGACGTACATGCTCAATGCCCTTTGCAGTTGTTCATTGGCATTTGCAGTTGTTCATTGGCATTTGCATGGCGAAGCACTTAGCCTACGCTGTGGTACGGCCTGTGTCAACTGTCCGCTGATGTTGTACGTCCAAATCACACACTGTACTGCACATTGGTCCTCATGTACTGAATGATACATCGTGGTACATGTGACCGTACAACGACTGCGCCAACAACGGCGAACCATGCGGTCCAAATGTTGTGCACTCAGCTACGTGTCGTCTCCCTATAAGAGCTGGATTGCAGTGTGGTATGCCCTGGATGGCGATCAGCATGAGCCGTCTGTTGATGTAGTGGCGCGTGTTGTCAGACGTAGTCGTCTCTTCTCACACACCGTGATAGCATGGTGCACTGCGTTCCACATCTGCGACATGCGACAGAGGCCGGTTGACAGTCGTTCGCGCAATGGACATCGCATACGTACGGGGGCCACCTTCCACGTGTTCGCGAAGCGTGCACATGTTGTTGCGTGTATGTGGGCAGACATAGTGTGTCGTGACACCTGACACAGGCATGCAACAATCGTTGAATTTGCAAATGGCGATGGACGCCTACGTTTGCTGGTGACGTTACGCAAATGAACAACTGGTAAACCGTTGTGGTGCGGTTGTTCTCGCTAGAGGTGAATCAGTGATGGCGACGATCGGTTGAGCTACCAACCGGTTGTTCCAGCGATACCCACCATGCCCACGAACGTGAATGGCATCTGGGTGTGAAGCGATACGCGGCGGTGGCTGGGTGGGACCGTCCCCGGCCGGTGAGGGGGGGCCTCCCGGCGTGCTGGCCGCGCGGTGCGTGGGCGCACGCGCTACAGCCGGCTGGTGGGGGCGGCCAGTGGCAGGCGCGCCGGCCGACGGAGGCGGCAGGCGGCGCAGCTGCGCGCCGGCGCACCCTGCACGCGGCGCCGTGCGGCCAAAGTAGGTCCTCGCGGGCCCGGTGCGAAGCGCGGTGGACATCTGCAGTGTGCTGGTCCGATTGAGGACTGTGTGCGCTGAGGATGCGCCGCCGCCCGGCGCTCGGCGCCGCGACGCCGTCTGCTGCTCGGTCGCCTCTGCGGTTCTCGCAGGTGGTTTGTATCGCAGCTGTGCGGACGTGTTGGCGCGTGCGCTGTGCTGGGAGAGTTCGCTTCGGCACCCAAGTGGGGCTTTTGTCCTTCTGTGGCGCTGGCGTTGGAGCTGCCGGTCACCGTAGGTGGCGCGTGTTGTCTCCCGCCGGCAATGCCACGACAGCACGCTCCCGGGCCTCTGTCGGCAGCGGCAAGCTCAGTTGGGAGCACGGGTGGTCGCACCTAAAGCGTCTACTCGCCAAACTCCGGGCGATTGCGCCTCTCTCGAACCCGACCAAGTACTTAGGACGGCGCTGCGCGCCGCCGGGACCTGAGAGGGTTTCGAGGTGTATGGTGCAGGGGAGCTCAGCCTCCTCCTGTTTGCAGAATAATTGAGCGGACGCTTGCGTGTTCGCGCGGGCCCCCGGGACACACTCCCGGGCGGCCGGCTGCTCAGCTCTAGTTGACGCAGCTCCCTGGTTGATCCTGCCAGTAGTCATATGCTTGTCTCAAAGATTAAGCCATGCATGTCTCAGTACAAGCCGCATTAAGGTGAAACCGCGAATGGCTCATTAAATCAGTTATGGTTCCTTAGATCGTACCCACGTTACTTGGATAACTGTGGTAATTCTAGAGCTAATACATGCAAACAGAGTCTGGCGTGAGGTCAGTCGCTTGACGGCGCGTTTCGGCGCGGGCCCGCCCGTTGCCGGCGCGCCGTAAGGCACGGAGGCTCGCACTGGGGCGTATCGCTTTCCAGTCGGGCGTGCCGCGGCAGTCCTCACTCGGGGAAGTGAAGCGTCTCTTACAGCCTCTCCTTCCCAAGTAGCTCTTTCCGCCTTCCCGTGGTGCCAGACGTCAAGCTCGGCATTCTGCCTTGCGTCAAAAGGGAGAGCTGCGACCCAACCCGATGCGAAAGCGAAGGGTGCGTGGCACAGGGGGAGCTGTGTCGAGGGACCGAACACCAGTCCCTTTCTGTTCGCAGGGCACAGACCAGCAGGTGCTCTGCATGCCGGCGACCTCGTTTGTCGGCGTGGGATCGCGGCGCGAGTCGGCAAGGGTGCTTCGCCGCGCCCCTGGGTAACCGGGGCGTGTTCTGCCAAACCCAGGAGGTGGTGACATCGCCTGGGCTAGGTTAGATGGGCCCAGACCGCCGAACGACTGGGGGACCGACCCACCACCTGAGTAGGAGTGGGTCTTCGGCCTTCAGGTGGAAACTCGGGCTAGTAGGCGGCGAAGGGCGAGGGGTGCATCCGCCTCTCCGGAGTGCGGGGTGCACTTGCCGAGGAGCGTCGAGTGAAATCGTCGACGACGAGGCCTTCGACGGGGACCAGTGCGCTGGCAACGGCGCGTTGAACCCTGCAGCTCAGGAGTGCCCTTGACCTAGGGGCGAGGTCGGTGGGCGAGCTGCAACAGTCCCCCCCCATGCCAGAGGAGCCGGTCCGGGGTAAGAGACGGGCTCCCAACTTTCTTTCACTCGTCAACATCATGGCAGATCAAGAGACGAGTGACTCGAGTGCGCTTTCGAGGGCGAGTATGTCCGCTGTCCCTACCTCACAGGAGGAAGTGGGACACGAAGATGAAAACATTTATGAAAGACACTGTCGCATCAGTCAAATTCTTGACTCAAGTGTCAAAAACGGAAAGATTAGTCAGGCCGCGGTCCTGGCAATAAAGAATGAGCTTGCTGCCTGGGCCATAGCACATGCAAAGCTAGAAGGGCGGCTTGAAGAATTGGAGAAAGAGAATACCAGACTTCGACAACAACCGACTAAGACATGGGCTGGAGTGGTGGCGCAAACCGCCACGAAGGCCCAAACAACCAAGGAAACGATTGCCAAGGTTTCGAAGAAACCAGACACGGCAGTCTTTCTAAGACCACTACCTGGACAGACCATCAAAAAAGTACAAGAAATTTTCACAACAACCATTGACCCGGCAAAAGATAAAATCAAAGTGAACAAAGTGAAAGCTACTAAGAATGTGGTAATCGTGGATCTTGCCACAGAAGAAGATAGAGACAAGATACTAAATAATAGTAAACTAAAGAAGGCAGTCAAATGTGAACCACTAAAAAAGAGAAATCCATTAGTTATCCTCTATGATGTACCTGTAGCCTTGACCGAAAGTGACATGTATGAAACCCTTTATAACCAGAATTTTGATGACTGTGAGTGGGAAACGTTCAAAAATGAATTCAAGCTGCGTTTTAAAACCGGGCCTCGGGAACGAGATGTTGTCCATCACGTCGCCGAGGTTTCTGGTAAGATGTGGCGCAAATTAACCGCTATGGGCAAAGTATATATAGGGTTTCACGCAATTAATGTCAGAGACTACTTAGTAGTCCCCCGATGCCACAATTGTGGCGATCTGGACCATGTCCATAAGCACTGCGAAAGAAAGCCGGCCTGCTCCAGGTGTGGGGCAGAAGACCACACAAGAAAAAATTGCAACAAAAATGTAACCTGCATTCCTTGCACAAAAAGAGGAAGAAAACCGTGCAACACCACCGGAAGGAACTGCCCAACGTACAGGATGTTGGAACAAAGACTAATTTCGCGAATTGACTATGGCTGAGGCCATAACTGAACTCAGGAAGCCTAAAAGGAAATCCCCAAGCAAGAGGTTGAGGGACGCTCTGAGAGCAAGCAAATTCAAACAATTTCTACAAAAAGTCATGCAACCAAGATCCATGGTAATAATAATGAAAGATGTATGTGTACAAACAGATCCGTGCGAAGAAGAAGCTCCCTCTCCTCCTTGCTGGGGACCTGGGTCGAACCAAGAACCTTCTCGGCCACGAAGGCATCCTGTACCTGGGAGTTCACTTCCACTTAGTAAAGAATCAGAAAACACCGCACAAGTCCAGTTTGATGAAGTGACTAGCACAAACTCATCCCCTGTATCACCAACTCAGAGAGGAATGGGAATAGACCCCCAACGAATATACCCCAACCTGGAGCATGCACTGCAACTCTCCAGATTGGAGGAGCCGGCAATCCTCACCACGGCACTAAGACATGTGGTACGTGTCGGCCATGAATATGGCAGAGATGTCACCTTCCCAGTAATGGAGGCTGTGGATAGAATCCAGCTCAAGACAATGAATCTCCCCACCGACTTCGGAGCCCTGCGAGATCTAGTTAAAAAGGTATTTGAAAGACGTAATGAGAATTTCAACATAGAAGAATTATATCACCAAGCAGTAATAACCAATGGTAGAGTAGCTCACGACTGGTCCAAAAACTGGCCAGAATCACATATTCATACCTACTTCCCACGTGAACCAAATAAACGTGGGTCAGATAAACGCACACAACAGTAAACTAGTCTTGCAGGAACTTCGGAGGGTGGTGGAAGAGAAGAGTCTAGACGTGCTCTGTCTACAGGAACCGTACTCTCAAGCGGGACGAATCCCATACATGGCTGCCAATTGGCAAATGATATACACTGGAGAAGAACCAAAAGCAGCAATAATTATAACAAACAAATCATTCAGAACCACGGTCCTCGCGCAGTTTTCGAGCGAACACTGCAATGTCGTGGAACTCCAAACATCGAAAGGAGTGATCTACATCTCAAACATTTACTTCCAATATGGGCGAGAAATAGATGAGTTTTTGGAGATACTCACACAGGTTACCACGGCACTGCGGGGACGCAGGATGATAGTGACGGCAGACATAAATGCAAAGTCCCCCCTGTGGTTCAGTGGCACTCACGATGATCGAGGACTAAAGGCCGAAGAGACGATAATGGCATTACAACTGGTGGTTGCAAACCAACAAGGGAACCCCCCCACCTATACAGGCGGCGGGGGAGATGGCACAAATATAGATGTGACGTTGGTAACACCAAATCTCATCACAAAAGTCAACAACTGGAAAGTGTGGGACAGAGCAACCACCAGTGATCATAACCTAATTTCTTTCAACATTGGGGAAAGGGAGTGCCACAGGGACACGGGGTGGGAGCTGCAGTTCAATTATAACAAAGCCAACTGGGACCGTCTCGCGGAGGAGTGCGACATCCCGACATTGCTGGAGGGTGATGAAAACGTAGATGAATACGCCGAAGAGCTGGTACAGGCTATCACCAGGGCGGTGCGAGCCGCGGTACCAACCAGGAGGAGAGCCGTCGCGGCCACCCCCACACCATGGTCGGCTGAATTAGAACAGATGCGCCAGGCTGTAAGGAGGGCGAGGAGGTATTACCAGCGGAGTGTCGTCTGGAGAGAGAAACAAAGATGGCTACAGATCTACAGAGAGAGCAAGGATCAATTCCAACAGGAGCTCAGGGCTGTCAGACTCAGAAGTTGGGAGAGTTACGTAAAAAGCCAATTGGCTACGGACCCTTGGGGAGTCCCGTACAAGTTAGTAAGAGAGAAAATAAGATCACCTATGGTGCTCTCCACTGTCAGGGACGGGGACCGGATGACGGGCACGTGGCAGGAAACTGCCGAGGCCCTCCTCCGGGTCCTGTTGCCTGACGACGTGGAAGATAATGAGACAGACGAACAGAAAGAAATAAGAAGAGAAGACCAAAGGGACTACAACAATAACATAAGAACTTACCCCTTCTCTGAAGAGGAAGTCGCTGCCCAAATAAAGGCCCTTAAAAAGGGTAAAGCTCCTGGCCCAGACGGCATTACTGCGGAGGTGGTGCAATTCCTTGCCCCCCAGCTCGTAGCTCCTCTCACTAAGTTGTACAACGAGTGCTTACAACTCGGGAAATTCCCAGCAATTTGGAAAAAAGCAAATGTAATAATAATTAAAAAGAGTCCAGACAAAGATCCTACAGAAATTAAGTCTTATAGACCTATCTGCCTGCTGGATGTACTGGGCAAACTTTTTGAGAGGTTACTAGCACACAGACTGACAGCACACCGCATGCTGTGTGGGATGAGCGACAGACAATTCGGTTTTCGGTCTGGGTGTTCTGCGTCTGACGCAATCGCCCTGGCTGCCGAGGTCTGTGGCTCTGCCCCGCACAAGTATGTTGTCGGCATCATGGTAGACATCAGTGGCGCCTTCGACAACCTGTGGTGGCCCTCACTCTTTTCCCGCCTGCGGGAAAGGAACTGTCCAGGGCTACTATACGGCTGTCTGAGGAGCTATTGTGTAGACAGGGAGGTCTCGCTATCGGCCCCTAGCGGCATAGTCAGGAAGATTGTGACCAAAGGATGTCCTCAGGGCTCTGTCCTTGGACCTCTCTTTTGGGACATAAATATGGAGCCTCTACTTGAGGATCTAAAGAATTGTGACGATGTGCTAGAGGTCATAGCATACGCGGACGACCTCCTCTTGCTGGTCGGCGGCCGTAGCCGTGAGGATTTAGAACCGAAAGTGGAGAGAGCTATAACTGTGCTTACATCGTGGTGCCAAAGAAGTAAAATGACTATTGCGCCCAATAAATCAACATACTTGCTTCTCAAAGGCCAATTGGTCAGAAATCCCACAGTTAGAATCAACGGCATGCCAGTTCTTCGGCGCCGTGAGGCCCGATATCTGGGTGTAATCATCGATGAGAGGTGGAACTTTGCAACACATATTGACACCGTATCCCAAAAGTCACTGGTCTTACTAAATAACCTCATTGGAATAGGTCACAAGCGATTCCACCTGCCACCAAATCTAATAAAACTATATCACAATAGTATTCTGACCTCTATAGTAGGATACGGATCAGGAGTCTGGGCACACAGACTCACGAGGGTCATGCCTGCCATGGCCGTAAGAAGAGTGCAGCGGAACATGCTTCTACGTTCAGCAGGGGCTTACAGAACTACACCAGGAGGAGCGTTATTAGTACTAATGGGGATTTGCCCATTAGACATAAAAATCAGGGAGCAAGCCGCCTGGTACTGGGTGAAGAAGGAAAACAGGGATAAAATCCGGGAAATACTTGGGGTCTATGCGGGGGACAGATATGCTATCAAAAAGAGGGGAATAGAACTTTGGCAGAATCAATGGAGTAGTGAGGAAACGGGACGCAGAACTTATGAACTGCTACCAGACATCGAGGAAAGGCTAAAACTTACATTTTTCACACCCACAAGAGGAATGCTGCACTTTCTTACTGGACATGGACCATACCCGACATATCTACGTCGGTTTGGGAAACAGGCTACACCAGCGTGCGACTGTGGTGCTGTGCAAGGTACCCCAGAACATGTGGTGTATGAGTGCCACCTCTTCGATGATGTGGCCCATGATCTACGACAACAGCTACCAAATAGGGACACGTACCACATATTAAGAAGCGAAAGCACTTTCAACATCTTAAATACTCTCACTGATGTGATATCAAAGAAAGTAATTAAGAACTTTCTTAGGGACAACCACCAGTGAAGGACTAACATTTCCACCGAATTAGACTCGTACACCCTTCCTGTACCGCCAAGTGGGGACCTGGCCAGCCGTCATACGGCTGGAATCCGCCTTACCATGGACTAGGAGGGAGGGGGGTACAAAACACCGGATTTGACCGCACACCAATTGTGACATGTAGTTAGGTTAGATTAGAGTAGAAAATAGAATAATACTAGAGTAGACTGCAGCGACACCAACTTACGGCCAGCCCAGTGCCAGGGGCACGCCCGCTGGGATTAGCTCAGTGGGCCGTGGCCAACACCAGTAGGTTTATAGTAGCACTGGCACACCTGTAACGCTGCAGGTAGAATGTAGACTTAAATTAAGAAGCTTAGTATCCCATAGCGGTCAGACTAGAATAAAACAATAGAAGTACCTGTAGTGTAGAAAAAGCTGCATTAATTGTATCATTTGTAAGACCCACTAATGTAGTTAGGGAGTGGGTTATATGAATAATGTAATATGATGTTATGAATAAAGATTTTTTTTTTTTTTTTTTTTTTAAAAAAAAAAAAAAAAAAAAAAAAAAAAAAACAGAGTCCCGAGTCTGGCGTGAGGTCAGTCGCTTGACGGCGCGTTTCGGCGCGGGCCCGCCCGTTGCCGGCGCGCCGTAAGGCACGGAGGCTCGCACTGGGGCGTATCGCTTTCCAGTCGGGCGTGCCGCGGCAGTCCTCACTCGGGGAAGTGAAGCGTCTCTTACAGCCTCTCCTTCCCAAGTGGCTCTTTCCGCCTTCCCGTGGTGCCAGACGTTAAGCTCGGCATTCTGCCTTGCGTCAAAAGGGAGAGCTGCGACCCAACCCGATGCGAAAGCGAAGGGTGCGTGGCACAGGGGGAGCTGTGTCAAGGGACCGAACACCAGTCCCTTTCTGTTCGCAGGGCACAGACCAGCAGGTGCTCTGCATGCCGGCGACCTCGTTTGTCGGCGTGGGATCGCGGCGCGAGTCGGCAAGGGTGCTTCGCCGCGCCCCTGGGTAACCGGGGCGTGTTCTGCCAAACCCAGGAGGTGGTGACATCGCCTGGGCTAGGTTAGATGGGCCCAGACCGCCGAACGACTGGGGGACCGACCCACCACCTGAGTAGGAGTGGGTCCTTGGCCTTCAGGTGGAAACTCGGGCTAGTAGGCGGCGAAGGGCGAGGGGTGCATCCGCCTCTCCGGAGTGCGGGGTGCACTTGCCGAGGAGCGTCGAGTGAAATCGTCGACGACGAGGCCTTCGACGGGGACCAGTGCGCTGGCAACGGCGCGCTGAACCCTGCAGCTCAGGAGTGCCCTTGACCTAGGGGCGAGGTTGGTGGGCGAGCTGCAACAGTCCCCCCCCATGCCAGAGGAGCCGGTCCGGGGCAAGAGACGGGCTCCCACCTTTTTTCTTCACTCGTCAAACATGGCTGAATCTGAGACGGGTGAATCTAGTGCGATCTCGAGGGCGTCGATAGCGACTGTTCCTGCCTCACAGGAGGAAGGGGAACAGAATGTGCAAACTACATTAGAAAGACACACAAAAATTAATCAAATTTTGGACTCAAGTGTCAAAAATGGCAAAATAAGCCAGGCTGCCGTCATGGCAATTAAAAACGAGCTCGCCGCTTGGGCCATTGCTAACGCAAAGCTTGAGGGGAGACTCGAAGAGTTAGAAAAAGAAAATTATAGACTCAGACAGCAACCAACCAAGACATGGGCAGCAGTGGCTGCACAAGCAGCCACAAAAACTCAGACCACTAAAGAAACAATAGCCAAGGTAACAAAAAGGCCGGACACGGCGGTCTTCCTAAGACCCCTGCCCGGACAAACAGTAAAGAAGGTGCAAGAGTTATTTACCACAATAATAGACCCAGCCAAAGATAAAATTAAAATTAATAAAGTCAAGGCAACAAAAAATGTAGTAGTAGTTGATGTAGCAACAGAAGTGGACAGAGATAAAATCTTAAAAAACACGAAACTGAACACAGCAGTCAAGTGCGAACCACCAAAAAAGAGGAACCCGCTGGTAATCCTCTACGATGTGCCAGTAGCTCTAACAGAATCAGACATTTATGAGACACTATACAATCAGAATTTTGATGATATGCAATGGGAGACATTCAGACAAGACTTCAAATTACGTTTCAAAACAGGGCCTCGGGATCGGGATGTTGTACATCACGTTGCCGAGGTATCTGGGAACATGTGGCGCAAAATCACCACTATGGGAAGAATATATTTAGGTTTTCATGCCATAAATGTACGGGACTACTTAGTAGTACCCAGATGCCACAACTGTGGCGATTTAGATCATATACATAAACACTGTGAAAGAAGGCCGGCCTGCTCCAGGTGTGGGGCCGAGGATCATACAAGAAAAAATTGTAACAAAGCCGGGATTTGTATCCCCTGTACAAAGAGAGGGAAAAAATCATGTAACACCACCGGCAGAAACTGCCCTACCTACAGGATGCTCGAGCAGAGACTTATAGCCCGAATTGACTATGGCTGAGTCCCCAAATGGGAATAAGAAGCCCAAAAGGAAGTCTCCAAGCAAGAGGTTGAGGGATGCAATAAGGGCCAATAAATTTAGAGAATTTATAAAAAAGATCACTAGGCCACAACACTTCATCATCATGAAAGACGCCTGTATTCAAACTGATCCTTGCGAAGAGAATGATGCACCCTCCCCTCCGAATCGGGGACAAAGGTCGTCTAAAGATCAAGAACGACCACTTGGGCATCCTGTGGTGGGGAGGTTATCAATGCGGGAAGAGTTAGTGCAAGTGAACACAATAAGCAGCACTAATATACCGATAAATAGTGGTACACCAACAAGTCCACATAGTACACGAGAGCCGGGCATAGATCCTGCTAGGATCTACCCTAACCTGGAGCATGCATTACAGCTGTCTAGGCTCGAAGAGCCGGCCACCCTCACAACAGCCTTGAGGCACGTGGTGCGTGTCGGCCACCAATACGGTAGAGACATTACCTTTCCAGTGATGGAGGCTGTTGACAGAATACAGCTCAAGACAATGAATCTCCCCACAGATTTCGGAGCCCTGCGAGACCTGGTCAAAAAAGTGTTTGAAAGGCGAAATGAAAAATTCGATCTTAATGAGTTATATAACCAATCAGTCATCACAAACGGCAGAATAGCTCACGACTGGCGCAAAAACTGGCCAGAATCTCATATACATACATACTTTCCACGTGAGCCAGTTAAGAGTGGGACAGATAAACACTCATAATAGCAGACTGGTCCTGCAGGAACTCCGAAAAGTGGTGGAGGAGAAGAGTCTGGACGTACTCTGCATACAGGAGCCGTACTCCCTGGCTGGCCGGATCCCATTTACTGCAGTTAATTGGCAACAAATCTATAGCGGAGAGGAACCAAAAGCCGCGGTTATGATAACAAATAAAGCATTAAGAGCCACCACATTAGCACAATTTTCGGATGACCACTGCAACGTCGTGGAGCTTCACTCACCCACTGGATTATTATACCTAGTCAATATGTACTTCCAGTACGGAAGACAAATTGAAGAATTTTTGGAGAAGCTTGTTCAAATAGCCACGGCGTTGCGGGGAAAGAAAATTCTCGTGACCGCGGATATCAATGCAAAATCCCCCCTTTGGTTCAGTGGCACCCAGGATGAAAGAGGAGAAAAAGCTGTCGATACGATCATGGCATTACAACTCATAGTCGCGAACAAACAAGGAAACCCTCCCACCTACTCCGGAGGGGGGGGACATGGCACAAACATTGATGTGACCTTGATCACACCAAATCTTGCAACAAAATTATTCAACTGGACAGTCTGGGATCAGATCACTACCAGTGATCATAACATGATAACATTTACCATAGGAGACAGCGAGTGCCACTGGGACAAGGGGTGGGAAACGCAGTTCAATTACAATAAAACTGACTGGGACCGTCTGGCGAGGGAGTGCGAAATCCCTGCGTTGCTGGAGGGTGATGTCGACGTAGAGGAGTACACCAAAGATCTTACAAATGCGATAATCAGGGCAGTAAAGGCAGCTGTACCAACCAGGAGGAGGGCCGTCGCGGCTTCCCCTTCACCATGGTCAGCCGAACTGGGGCAAATGCGCCAAGCAGTACGGAGGGCGAGGAGGTATTACCAGCGGTGTGTCGTCTGGCATGAAAAGCAGCGATGGCAGCAAATATACAGAGAAGCCAAAGAACAGTTCCAACAGGAACTTAAGGCTGTCAGGATGAGAAGCTGGGAGAAATATGTGCAAAGCCAATTGGCTACGGACCCCTGGGGACTTCCCTACAAAATAGTCAGAGAGAAAATAAAATCACCTATGGTGTTGTCTACCGTCAGGGATGGGGACCGGATGACGGGAACCTGGCAGGAAACTGCGGAGGCCCTACTCCGTGCCCTGTTACCTGACGATAGAGAAGAAGACGACTCGGAAGAACAGCGAAGAATAAGACTAGAGAACCAGCGGGTCTACGAAAACAACCGCGTGGTCTACCCCTTCTCTGAAGAAGAGGTAAGCTCTCAAATAAAAGACCTCAAAAAGGGAAAGGCTCCCGGCCCAGATGGCATCATTGCGGAGGTGATACAATACCTCGCCCCCCAGCTGGTAGCACCTCTCACTCAGCTATACAATGAATGTCTACGGCTTCAGACATTCCCCTCAATTTGGAAAAAGGCAAATGTTGTCATAATCAGAAAAGGCCCAGACAAAGATCCCAAGGAAGCAAAGTCGTATAGACCTATATGTCTACTGGACTTGCTGGGCAAGCTCTTTGAGAGGTTGCTGGCAGACAGGTTGGCTGCACACCGGGTCCTGTGCGGGATGAGTGACAGACAGTTCGGTTTTCGGACGGGGCGATCCGCGTCTGACGCAATCGCCCTGGCCGCGGATGTCTGTGGCTCTGCCCCGCACAAGTACATAGTTGGCATCATGGTGGACATCAGTGGCGCCTTTGACAACCTGTGGTGGCCTTCGCTCTTCTCCTGCTTGCGGGAAAAGGAGTGCCCAGGGCCGCTATATGGCTGTCTGAGGAGCTATTGTGAAGACAGGGAGGTTTGGCTATCGGCCCCTAGTGGAAAAGTTAGTAAGAAAATCACCAAGGGGTGTCCTCAGGGTTCTGTCCTGGGGCCACTCTTTTGGGACATAAATATGGAACCACTTTTGGAAGAACTCAAGAGAAGCGAAGATGTACTAGAGGTCATAGCCTACGCAGATGACCTCCTTCTGCTGGTTGGCGGCCATAGTCGCGAAGAATTGGAGCCAAAGGTAGAAAGAGCCATCACAATACTGACAACATGGTGTCATAAAACTAAGATGTCAATAGCACCCAATAAGTCTACCTACTTGCTGCTTAAGGGTCAACTTATAAGAAACCCTACCGTCAGAATAAATGGCCTACCAATCCTCAGGCGTAGAGAAGCTCGGTACCTTGGTGTCATCATCGACGAGAGGTGGAACTATGCATCACATATAGATACAGTAACACAACGTTCGCTCACAGTATTACACAACTTAATTGGAATAGGGCACAAAAGATTTCACCTCCCACCTGATCTCATTAAACTGTATCACAACAGCATTCTCACATCCATTGTAGGCTACGGATCAGCGGTCTGGGCACACAGGCTCACGAGGGTCATGCCCGCCGTGGCCGTCAGAAGAGTGCAGCGAAATATGCTCCTACGGTCAGTAGGCGCCTATAGAACAACTCCAGGAGGGGCACTCTCAGTACTGATGGGGTTATGTCCTTTAGACATAAAAATTAGGGAACAGGCTACCTGGTACTGGGTCAAGAAAAATAGAAGGGAGAAGATAGAAGAAATTATGGGGGTATATGTAGGGGATAAGCCAAGCATTAAAAGAAGGGGAATGGAATTGTGGCAGGAACTCTGGGACAGTGAGGAAACTGGGCGAAGAACACACGAGCTGTTTCCAAGCATAAAGGAACGCCTTGAACTGACTTATATCAAACCATCAAAGGGGCTACTGCACTTTCTTACAGGCCACGGACCCTACCCGACATATCTCTGTCGGTTTGGGAAAAGGGCAGCATCAGCGTGTGACTGTGGAGCAGTGCTGGGCACTCCAGACCATGTGGTGTATGAGTGTCCCCTCTTCGACGATGTAGCACACCAACTCAGGGAACAACTACCGAACAACGACACGTACCACCTGCTCAGGCAAGAAGGCACCTTCGATATTCTCAACAAA
>NW_025725883.1:302500-307500 GCF_021461395.2 Schistocerca americana
TCGTACCGTAACCTAACCTATGTCGTACCGTAACCTAACCTATGTCGTACCGTAACCTAACCTATGTCGTACCGTAACCTAACCTATGTCGTACCGTAACCTAACCTATGTCGTACCGTAACCTAACCTATGTCGTACCGTAACCTAACCTATGTCGTACCGTAACCTAACCTATGTCGTACCGTAACCTAACCTATGTCGTACCGTAACCTAACCTATGTCGTACCGTAACCTAACCTATGTCGTACCGTAACCTAACCTATGTCGTACCGTAACCTAACCTATGTCGTACCGTAACCTAACCTATGTCGTACCGTAACCTAACCTATGTCGTACCGTAACCTAACCTATGTCGTACCGTAACCTAACCTATGTCGTACCGTAACCTAACCTATGTCGTACCGTAACCTAACCTATGTCGTACCGTAACCTAACCTATGTCGTACCGTAACCTAACCTATGTCGTACCGTAACCTAACCTATGTCGTACCGTAACCTAACCTATGTCGTACCGTAACCTAACCTATGTCGTACCTTAACCTAACCTATGTCGTACCTTAACCTAACCTATGTCGTACCTTAACCTAACCTATGTCGTACCTTAACCTAACCTGTATTGCGCCTTAACCTAACCTGTATTGCGCCTTAACCTAACCTGTATTGCGCCTTAACCTAACCTGTATTGCGCCTTAACCTAACCTGTATTGCGCCTTAACCTAACCTGTATTGCGCCTTAACCTAACCTGTATTGCGCCTTAACCTAACCTGTATTGCGCCTTAACCTAACCTGTATTGCGCCTTAACCTAACCTGTATTGCGCCTTAACCTAACCTGTATTGCGCCTTAACCTAACCTGTATTGCGCCTTAACCTAACCTGTATTGCGCCTTAACCTAACCTGTATTGCGCCTTAACCTAACCTGTATTGCGCCTTAACCTAACCTGTATTGCGCCTTAACCTAACCTGTATTGCGCCTTAACCTAACCTGTATTGCGCCTTAACCTAACCTGTATTGCGCCTTAACCTAACCTGTATTGCGCCTTAACCTAACCTGTATTGCGCCTTAACCTAACCTGTATTGCGCCTTAACCTAACCTGTATTGCGCCTTAACCTAACCTGTATTGCGCCTTAACCTAACCTGTATGGCGCCTTAACCTAACCTGTATGGCGCCTTAACGTAACCTGTATTGCGCCTTAACGTAACCTATATTGCGCCTTAACGTAACCTATATTGCGCCTTAACCTAACCTATATTGCGCCTTAACGTAACCTATATTGCGCCTTAACGTAACCTATATTGCGCCTTAACCTAACCTATATTGCGCCTTAACCTAACCTATATTGCGCCTTAACCTAACCTATATTGCGCCTTAACCTAACCTATATTGCGCCTTAACCTAACCTATATTGCGCCTTAACCTAACCTATATTGCGCCTTAACCTAACCTATATTGCGCCTTAACCTAACCTATATTGCGCCTTAACCTAACCTATATTGCGCCTTAACCTAACCTATATTGCGCCTTAACCTAACCTATATTGCGCCTTAACCTAACCTATATTGCGCCTTAACGTAACCTATATTGCGCCTTAACGTAACCTATATTGCGCCTTAACCTAACCTATATTGCGCCTTAACCTAACCTATATTGCGCCTTAACCTAACCTATATTGCGCCTTAACCTAACCTATATTGCGCCTTAACGTAACCTATATTGCGCCTTAACGTAACCTATATTGCGCCTTAACGTAACCTATATTGCGCCTTAACGTAACCTATATTGCGCCTTAACGTAACCTATATTGCGCCTTAACGTAACCTATATTGCGCCTTAACGTAACCTATATTGCGCCTTAACGTAACCTATATTGCGCCTTAACCTAACCTATATTGCGCCTTAACGTAACCTATATTGCGCCTTAATGTAACCTATATTGCGCCTTAATGTAACCTATATTGCGCCTTAATGTAACCTATATTGCGCCTTAATGTAACCTATATTGCGCCTTAATGTAACCTACGTTGCGCCTTAACGTAACCTACGTTGCGCCTTAACGTAACCTACGTTGCGCCTTAACGTAACCTACGTTGCGCCTTAACGTAACCTACGTTGCGCCTTAACGTAACCTACGTTGCGCCGTAACGTAACCTACGTTGCGCCGTAACGCAACCCACGTTGCGCCGTAACGTAACCCACGTTGCGCCGTAACGTAACACACGTTGGGCCTTAACCCAACACACGTTGGGCCTTAACCCAACACACGTTGGGCCTTAACCCAACACACGTTGGGCCTTAACCCAACACACGTTGGGCCTTAACCCAACACACGTTGGGCCTTAACCCAACACACGTTGGGCCTTAACCCAACACACGTTGGGCCTTAACCCAACACACGTTGGGCCTTAACCCAACACACGTTGGGCCTTAACCCAACACACGTTGGGCCTTAACCCAACACACGTTGGGCCTTAACCCAACACACGTTGGGCCTTAACCCAACACACGTTGGGCCTTAACCCAACACACGTTGGGCCTTAACCCAACACACGTTGGGCCTTAACCTGCTCTGTAATTGTCATACGACGCGTTAAATTAGTGTAGTGTTGCCTAACTGCAACCCCCGCAATATAGTTTGCTACTCGCACTGCCCGGTCCCCAGTGTATCGCTTCATGTTAAACACCTTGCAGCTATACACTGTAATGTGGATGGCAGCAGGACGTACATGCTCAATGCCCTTTGCAGTTGTTCATTGGCATTTGCAGTTGTTCATTGGCATTTGCATGGCGAAGCACTTAGCCTACGCTGTGGTACGGCCTGTGTCAACTGTCCGCTGATGTTGTACGTCCAAATCACACACTGTACTGCACATTGGTCCTCATGTACTGAATGATACATCGTGGTACATGTGACCGTACAACGACTGCGCCAACAACGGCGAACCATGCGGTCCAAATGTTGTGCACTCAGCTACGTGTCGTCTCCCTATAAGAGCTGGATTGCAGTGTGGTATGCCCTGGATGGCGATCAGCATGAGCCGTCTGTTGATGTAGTGGCGCGTGTTGTCAGACGTAGTCGTCTCTTCTCACACACCGTGATAGCATGGTGCACTGCGTTCCACATCTGCGACATGCGACAGAGGCCGGTTGACAGTCGTTCGCGCAATGGACATCGCATACGTACGGGGGCCACCTTCCACGTGTTCGCGAAGCGTGCACATGTTGTTGCGTGTATGTGGGCAGACATAGTGTGTCGTGACACCTGACACAGGCATGCAACAATCGTTGAATTTGCAAATGGCGATGGACGCCTACGTTTGCTGGTGACGTTACGCAAATGAACAACTGGTAAACCGTTGTGGTGCGGTTGTTCTCGCTAGAGGTGAATCAGTGATGGCGACGATCGGTTGAGCTACCAACCGGTTGTTCCAGCGATACCCACCATGCCCACGAACGTGAATGGCATCTGGGTGTGAAGCGATACGCGGCGGTGGCTGGGTGGGACCGTCCCCGGCCGGTGAGGGGGGGCCTCCCGGCGTGCTGGCCGCGCGGTGCGTGGGCGCACGCGCTACAGCCGGCTGGTGGGGGCGGCCAGTGGCAGGCGCGCCGGCCGACGGAGGCGGCAGGCGGCGCAGCTGCGCGCCGGCGCACCCTGCACGCGGCGCCGTGCGGCCAAAGTAGGTCCTCGCGGGCCCGGTGCGAAGCGCGGTGGACATCTGCAGTGTGCTGGTCCGATTGAGGACTGTGTGCGCTGAGGATGCGCCGCCGCCCGGCGCTCGGCGCCGCGACGCCGTCTGCTGCTCGGTCGCCTCTGCGGTTCTCGCAGGTGGTTTGTATCGCAGCTGTGCGGACGTGTTGGCGCGTGCGCTGTGCTGGGAGAGTTCGCTTCGGCACCCAAGTGGGGCTTTTGTCCTTCTGTGGCGCTGGCGTTGGAGCTGCCGGTCACCGTAGGTGGCGCGTGTTGTCTCCCGCCGGCAATGCCACGACAGCACGCTCCCGGGCCTCTGTCGGCAGCGGCAAGCTCAGTTGGGAGCACGGGTGGTCGCACCTAAAGCGTCTACTCGCCAAACTCCGGGCGATTGCGCCTCTCTCGAACCCGACCAAGTACTTAGGACGGCGCTGCGCGCCGCCGGGACCTGAGAGGGTTTCGAGGTGTATGGTGCAGGGGAGCTCAGCCTCCTCCTGTTTGCAGAATAATTGAGCGGACGCTTGCGTGTTCGCGCGGGCCCCCGGGACACACTCCCGGGCGGCCGGCTGCTCAGCTCTAGTTGACGCAGCTCCCTGGTTGATCCTGCCAGTAGTCATATGCTTGTCTCAAAGATTAAGCCATGCATGTCTCAGTACAAGCCGCATTAAGGTGAAACCGCGAATGGCTCATTAAATCAGTTATGGTTCCTTAGATCGTACCCACGTTACTTGGATAACTGTGGTAATTCTAGAGCTAATACATGCAAACAGAGTCCCGACCAGAGATGGAAGGGACGCTTTTATTAGATCAAAACCAATCGGTCGGCTCGTCCGGTCCGTTTGCCTTGGTGACTCTGAATAACTTTGGGCTGATCGCACGGTCCTCGTACCGGCGACGCATCTTTCAAATGTCTGCCTTATCAACTGTCGATGGTAGGTTCTGCGCCTACCATGGTTGTAACGGGTAACGGGGAATCAGGGTTCGATTCCGGAGAGGGAGCCTGAGAAACGGCTACCACATCCAAGGAAGGCAGCAGGCGCGCAAATTACCCACTCCCGGCACGGGGAGGTAGTGACGAAAAATAACGATACGGGACTCATCCGAGGCCCCGTAATCGGAATGAGTACACTTTAAATCCTTTAACGAGTATCTATTGGAGGGCAAGTCTGGTGCCAGCAGCCGCGGTAATTCCAGCTCCAATAGCGTATATTAAAGTTGTTGCGGTTAAAAAGCTCGTAGTTGGATTTGTGTCCCACGCTGTTGGTTCACCGCCCGTCGGTGTTTAACTGGCATGTATCGTGGGACGTCCTGC
>NW_025725883.1:315000-320000 GCF_021461395.2 Schistocerca americana
CCCCAGACATGTGACGTCACACCATCGGTATTGACGACTAGACTGATTCCTTATAATCATTTGCCATACACCGGTGGAAGCTGCCGAGACGAGTAACTACATAGCGGGCTCGCCGTGTCACTAATGTACAGAGATACAACAGTTTCGACTGGAACCGGATTAAACGTATACACGGCGCTGATTAGTAATAGATAGAGCCATCAGAATACAGATAATGTATACAACTGTCCGTATACATGCTGAAAGACTCTGCTCACAATCACAACCACACGTCAGCCACACACCCTTATCACGCACTACTCTCTGCCTGTAACACGCACACAGACAATATGTAAGCACCAGCATGGAACAACACCCAGTGCATCCTCTCCGCCACATTAGACAATCCACACTGTCATAACCAGACTGGGAGGTCCACTCAGAAAACAGAATATCCCACCCACCCGACAACCACCATTGCTCAGCCAAGCCACCAACACCCACACATGTCCTACACAGGGGTGCACCCAACATCACAATACTGCCTCCTCTCACAGCACACAAACAATGGCAGGAATGAAAGACACAGGTCTGCCACAAGCATGGAATGAGAGCGCCGCCTGTCATGAGCCAAAGGTGCATCCTGACGTGGCAAATCAGATGATGCCGCAGGCATCCACTTACTATAATCACAATCAACAAACCGGCCGCCCCGCCCCCCATTAAACCTTTCCTTACAACAATGTGTACCTTAACCTAACCTATATCGTACCGTAACCTAACCTATATCGTACCGTAACCTAACCTATATCGTACCGTAACCTAACCTATATCGTACCGTAACCTAACCTATATCGTACCGTAACCTAACCTATATCGTACCGTAACCTAACCTATATCGTACCGTAACCTAACCTATATCGTACCGTAACCTAACCTATATCGTACCGTAACCTAACCTATATCGTACCGTAACCTAACCTATGTCGTACCGTAACCTAACCTATATCGTACCGTAACCTAACCTATATCGTACCGTAACCTAACCTATATCGTACCGTAACCTAACCTATGTCGTACCGTAACCTAACCTATGTCGTACCGTAACCTAACCTATGTCGTACCGTAACCTAACCTATATCGTACCGTAACCTAACCTATGTCGTACCGTAACCTAACCTATGTCGTACCGTAACCTAACCTATGTCGTACCGTAACCTAACCTATGTCGTACCGTAACCTAACCTATGTCGTACCGTAACCTAACCTATGTCGTACCGTAACCTAACCTATGTCGTACCGTAACCTAACCTATGTCGTACCGTAACCTAACCTATGTCGTACCGTAACCTAACCTATGTCGTACCGTAACCTAACCTATGTCGTACCGTAACCTAACCTATGTCGTACCGTAACCTAACCTATGTCGTACCGTAACCTAACCTATGTCGTACCGTAACCTAACCTATGTCGTACCGTAACCTAACCTATGTCGTACCGTAACCTAACCTATGTCGTACCGTAACCTAACCTATGTCGTACCGTAACCTAACCTATGTCGTACCGTAACCTAACCTATGTCGTACCGTAACCTAACCTATGTCGTACCGTAACCTAACCTATGTCGTACCTTAACCTAACCTATGTCGTACCTTAACCTAACCTATGTCGTACCTTAACCTAACCTATGTCGTACCTTAACCTAACCTGTATTGCGCCTTAACCTAACCTGTATTGCGCCTTAACCTAACCTGTATTGCGCCTTAACCTAACCTGTATTGCGCCTTAACCTAACCTGTATTGCGCCTTAACCTAACCTGTATTGCGCCTTAACCTAACCTGTATTGCGCCTTAACCTAACCTGTATTGCGCCTTAACCTAACCTGTATTGCGCCTTAACCTAACCTGTATTGCGCCTTAACCTAACCTGTATTGCGCCTTAACCTAACCTGTATTGCGCCTTAACCTAACCTGTATTGCGCCTTAACCTAACCTGTATTGCGCCTTAACCTAACCTGTATTGCGCCTTAACCTAACCTGTATTGCGCCTTAACCTAACCTGTATTGCGCCTTAACCTAACCTGTATTGCGCCTTAACCTAACCTGTATTGCGCCTTAACCTAACCTGTATGGCGCCTTAACCTAACCTGTATGGCGCCTTAACGTAACCTGTATTGCGCCTTAACGTAACCTATATTGCGCCTTAACGTAACCTATATTGCGCCTTAACCTAACCTATATTGCGCCTTAACGTAACCTATATTGCGCCTTAACGTAACCTATATTGCGCCTTAACCTAACCTATATTGCGCCTTAACCTAACCTATATTGCGCCTTAACCTAACCTATATTGCGCCTTAACCTAACCTATATTGCGCCTTAACCTAACCTATATTGCGCCTTAACGTAACCTATATTGCGCCTTAACCTAACCTATATTGCGCCTTAACCTAACCTATATTGCGCCTTAACCTAACCTATATTGCGCCTTAACGTAACCTATATTGCGCCTTAACGTAACCTATATTGCGCCTTAACGTAACCTATACTGCGCCTTAACCTAACCTATATTGCGCCTTAACCTAACCTATATTGCGCCTTAACCTAACCTATATTGCGCCTTAACCTAACCTATATTGCGCCTTAACGTAACCTATATTGCGCCTTAACGTAACCTATATTGCGCCTTAACGTAACCTATATTGCGCCTTAACGTAACCTATATTGCGCCTTAACGTAACCTATATTGCGCCTTAACGTAACCTATATTGCGCCTTAACGTAACCTATATTGCGCCTTAACGTAACCTATATTGCGCCTTAACCTAACCTATATTGCGCCTTAACGTAACCTATATTGCGCCTTAATGTAACCTATATTGCGCCTTAATGTAACCTATATTGCGCCTTAATGTAACCTATATTGCGCCTTAATGTAACCTACGTTGCGCCTTAACGTAACCTACGTTGCGCCTTAACGTAACCTACGTTGCGCCTTAACGTAACCTACGTTGCGCCTTAACGTAACCTACGTTGCGCCTTAACGTAACCTACGTTGCGCCGTAACGTAACCTACGTTGCGCCGTAACGCAACCCACGTTGCGCCGTAACGTAACCCACGTTGCGCCGTAACGTAACACACGTTGGGCCTTAACCCAACACACGTTGGGCCTTAACCCAACACACGTTGGGCCTTAACCCAACACACGTTGGGCCTTAACCCAACACACGTTGGGCCTTAACCCAACACACGTTGGGCCTTAACCCAACACACGTTGGGCCTTAACCCAACACACGTTGGGCCTTAACCCAACACACGTTGGGCCTTAACCCAACACACGTTGGGCCTTAACCCAACACACGTTGGGCCTTAACCCAACACACGTTGGGCCTTAACCCAACACACGTTGGGCCTTAACCTGCTCTGTAATTGTCATACGACGCGTTAAATTAGTGTAGTGTTGCCTAACTGCAACCCCCGCAATATAGTTTGCTACTCGCACTGCCCGGTCCCCAGTGTATCGCTTCATGTTAAACACCTTGCAGCTATACACTGTAATGTGGATGGCAGCAGGACGTACATGCTCAATGCCCTTTGCAGTTGTTCATTGGCATTTGCAGTTGTTCATTGGCATTTGCATGGCGAAGCACTTAGCCTACGCTGTGGTACGGCCTGTGTCAACTGTCCGCTGATGTTGTACGTCCAAATCACACACTGTACTGCACATTGGTCCTCATGTACTGAATGATACATCGTGGTACATGTGACCGTACAACGACTGCGCCAACAACGGCGAACCATGCGGTCCAAATGTTGTGCACTCAGCTACGTGTCGTCTCCCTATAAGAGCTGGATTGCAGTGTGGTATGCCCTGGATGGCGATCAGCATGAGCCGTCTGTTGATGTAGTGGCGCGTGTTGTCAGACGTAGTCGTCTCTTCTCACACACCGTGATAGCATGGTGCACTGCGTTCCACATCTGCGACATGCGACAGAGGCCGGTTGACAGTCGTTCGCGCAATGGACATCGCATACGTACGGGGGCCACCTTCCACGTGTTCGCGAAGCGTGCACATGTTGTTGCGTGTATGTGGGCAGACATAGTGTGTCGTGACACCTGACACAGGCATGCAACAATCGTTGAATTTGCAAATGGCGATGGACGCCTACGTTTGCTGGTGACGTTACGCAAATGAACAACTGGTAAACCGTTGTGGTGCGGTTGTTCTCGCTAGAGGTGAATCAGTGATGGCGACGATCGGTTGAGCTACCAACCGGTTGTTCCAGCGATACCCACCATGCCCACGAACGTGAATGGCATCTGGGTGTGAAGCGATACGCGGCGGTGGCTGGGTGGGACCGTCCCCGGCCGGTGAGGGGGGGCCTCCCGGCGTGCTGGCCGCGCGGTGCGTGGGCGCACGCGCTACAGCCGGCTGGTGGGGGCGGCCAGTGGCAGGCGCGCCGGCCGACGGAGGCGGCAGGCGGCGCAGCTGCGCGCCGGCGCACCCTGCACGCGGCGCCGTGCGGCCAAAGTAGGTCCTCGCGGGCCCGGTGCGAAGCGCGGTGGACATCTGCAGTGTGCTGGTCCGATTGAGGACTGTGTGCGCTGAGGATGCGCCGCCGCCCGGCGCTCGGCGCCGCGACGCCGTCTGCTGCTCGGTCGCCTCTGCGGTTCTCGCAGGTGGTTTGTATCGCAGCTGTGCGGACGTGTTGGCGCGTGCGCTGTGCTGGGAGAGTTCGCTTCGGCACCCAAGTGGGGCTTTTGTCCTTCTGTGGCGCTGGCGTTGGAGCTGCCGGTCACCGTAGGTGGCGCGTGTTGTCTCCCGCCGGCAATGCCACGACAGCACGCTCCCGGGCCTCTGTCGGCAGCGGCAAGCTCAGTTGGGAGCACGGGTGGTCGCACCTAAAGCGTCTACTCGCCAAACTCCGGGCGATTGCGCCTCTCTCGAACCCGACCAAGTACTTAGGACGGCGCTGCGCGCCGCCGGGACCTGAGAGGGTTTCGAGGTGTATGGTGCAGGG
>NW_025725883.1:330000-335000 GCF_021461395.2 Schistocerca americana
TATTGCGCCTTAACCTAACCTGTATTGCGCCTTAACCTAACCTGTATTGCGCCTTAACCTAACCTGTATTGCGCCTTAACCTAACCTGTATTGCGCCTTAACCTAACCTGTATTGCGCCTTAACCTAACCTGTATTGCGCCTTAACCTAACCTGTATTGCGCCTTAACCTAACCTGTATTGCGCCTTAACCTAACCTGTATTGCGCCTTAACCTAACCTGTATTGCGCCTTAACCTAACCTGTATTGCGCCTTAACCTAACCTGTATTGCGCCTTAACCTAACCTGTATTGCGCCTTAACCTAACCTGTATTGCGCCTTAACCTAACCTGTATTGCGCCTTAACCTAACCTGTATTGCGCCTTAACCTAACCTGTATTGCGCCTTAACCTAACCTGTATTGCGCCTTAACCTAACCTGTATTGCGCCTTAACCTAACCTGTATTGCGCCTTAACCTAACCTGTATTGCGCCTTAACCTAACCTGTATGGCGCCTTAACCTAACCTGTATGGCGCCTTAACGTAACCTGTATTGCGCCTTAACGTAACCTATATTGCGCCTTAACGTAACCTATATTGCGCCTTAACCTAACCTATATTGCGCCTTAACGTAACCTATATTGCGCCTTAACGTAACCTATATTGCGCCTTAACCTAACCTATATTGCGCCTTAACCTAACCTATATTGCGCCTTAACCTAACCTATATTGCGCCTTAACCTAACCTATATTGCGCCTTAACCTAACCTATATTGCGCCTTAACGTAACCTATATTGCGCCTTAACCTAACCTATATTGCGCCTTAACCTAACCTATATTGCGCCTTAACCTAACCTATATTGCGCCTTAACGTAACCTATATTGCGCCTTAACGTAACCTATATTGCGCCTTAACGTAACCTATATTGCGCCTTAACCTAACCTATATTGCGCCTTAACGTAACCTATATTGCGCCTTAACCTAACCTATATTGCGCCTTAACCTAACCTATATTGCGCCTTAACGTAACCTATATTGCGCCTTAACGTAACCTATATTGCGCCTTAACGTAACCTATATTGCGCCTTAACGTAACCTATATTGCGCCTTAACGTAACCTATATTGCGCCTTAACGTAACCTATATTGCGCCTTAACGTAACCTATATTGCGCCTTAACCTAACCTATATTGCGCCTTAACGTAACCTATATTGCGCCTTAATGTAACCTATATTGCGCCTTAATGTAACCTATATTGCGCCTTAATGTAACCTATATTGCGCCTTAATGTAACCTACGTTGCGCCTTAACGTAACCTACGTTGCGCCTTAACGTAACCTACGTTGCGCCTTAACGTAACCTACGTTGCGCCTTAACGTAACCTACGTTGCGCCTTAACGTAACCTACGTTGCGCCGTAACGTAACCTACGTTGCGCCGTAACGCAACCCACGTTGCGCCGTAACGTAACCCACGTTGCGCCGTAACGTAACACACGTTGGGCCTTAACCCAACACACGTTGGGCCTTAACCCAACACACGTTGGGCCTTAACCCAACACACGTTGGGCCTTAACCCAACACACGTTGGGCCTTAACCCAACACACGTTGGGCCTTAACCCAACACACGTTGGGCCTTAACCCAACACACGTTGGGCCTTAACCCAACACACGTTGGGCCTTAACCCAACACACGTTGGGCCTTAACCCAACACACGTTGGGCCTTAACCTGCTCTGTAATTGTCATACGACGCGTTAAATTAGTGTAGTGTTGCCTAACTGCAACCCCCGCAATATAGTTTGCTACTCGCACTGCCCGGTCCCCAGTGTATCGCTTCATGTTAAACACCTTGCAGCTATACACTGTAATGTGGATGGCAGCAGGACGTACATGCTCAATGCCCTTTGCAGTTGTTCATTGGCATTTGCAGTTGTTCATTGGCATTTGCATGGCGAAGCACTTAGCCTACGCTGTGGTACGGCCTGTGTCAACTGTCCGCTGATGTTGTACGTCCAAATCACACACTGTACTGCACATTGGTCCTCATGTACTGAATGATACATCGTGGTACATGTGACCGTACAACGACTGCGCCAACAACGGCGAACCATGCGGTCCAAATGTTGTGCACTCAGCTACGTGTCGTCTCCCTATAAGAGCTGGATTGCAGTGTGGTATGCCCTGGATGGCGATCAGCATGAGCCGTCTGTTGATGTAGTGGCGCGTGTTGTCAGACGTAGTCGTCTCTTCTCACACACCGTGATAGCATGGTGCACTGCGTTCCACATCTGCGACATGCGACAGAGGCCGGTTGACAGTCGTTCGCGCAATGGACATCGCATACGTACGGGGGCCACCTTCCACGTGTTCGCGAAGCGTGCACATGTTGTTGCGTGTATGTGGGCAGACATAGTGTGTCGTGACACCTGACACAGGCATGCAACAATCGTTGAATTTGCAAATGGCGATGGACGCCTACGTTTGCTGGTGACGTTACGCAAATGAACAACTGGTAAACCGTTGTGGTGCGGTTGTTCTCGCTAGAGGTGAATCAGTGATGGCGACGATCGGTTGAGCTACCAACCGGTTGTTCCAGCGATACCCACCATGCCCACGAACGTGAATGGCATCTGGGTGTGAAGCGATACGCGGCGGTGGCTGGGTGGGACCGTCCCCGGCCGGTGAGGGGGGGCCTCCCGGCGTGCTGGCCGCGCGGTGCGTGGGCGCACGCGCTACAGCCGGCTGGTGGGGGCGGCCAGTGGCAGGCGCGCCGGCCGACGGAGGCGGCAGGCGGCGCAGCTGCGCGCCGGCGCACCCTGCACGCGGCGCCGTGCGGCCAAAGTAGGTCCTCGCGGGCCCGGTGCGAAGCGCGGTGGACATCTGCAGTGTGCTGGTCCGATTGAGGACTGTGTGCGCTGAGGATGCGCCGCCGCCCGGCGCTCGGCGCCGCGACGCCGTCTGCTGCTCGGTCGCCTCTGCGGTTCTCGCAGGTGGTTTGTATCGCAGCTGTGCGGACGTGTTGGCGCGTGCGCTGTGCTGGGAGAGTTCGCTTCGGCACCCAAGTGGGGCTTTTGTCCTTCTGTGGCGCTGGCGTTGGAGCTGCCGGTCACCGTAGGTGGCGCGTGTTGTCTCCCGCCGGCAATGCCACGACAGCACGCTCCCGGGCCTCTGTCGGCAGCGGCAAGCTCAGTTGGGAGCACGGGTGGTCGCACCTAAAGCGTCTACTCGCCAAACTCCGGGCGATTGCGCCTCTCTCGAACCCGACCAAGTACTTAGGACGGCGCTGCGCGCCGCCGGGACCTGAGAGGGTTTCGAGGTGTATGGTGCAGGGGAGCTCAGCCTCCTCCTGTTTGCAGAATAATTGAGCGGACGCTTGCGTGTTCGCGCGGGCCCCCGGGACACACTCCCGGGCGGCCGGCTGCTCAGCTCTAGTTGACGCAGCTCCCTGGTTGATCCTGCCAGTAGTCATATGCTTGTCTCAAAGATTAAGCCATGCATGTCTCAGTACAAGCCGCATTAAGGTGAAACCGCGAATGGCTCATTAAATCAGTTATGGTTCCTTAGATCGTACCCACGTTACTTGGATAACTGTGGTAATTCTAGAGCTAATACATGCAAACAGAGTCCCGACCAGAGATGGAAGGGACGCTTTTATTAGATCAAAACCAATCGGTCGGCTCGTCCGGTCCGTTTGCCTTGGTGACTCTGAATAACTTTGGGCTGATCGCACGGTCCTCGTACCGGCGACGCATCTTTCAAATGTCTGCCTTATCAACTGTCGATGGTAGGTTCTGCGCCTACCATGGTTGTAACGGGTAACGGGGAATCAGGGTTCGATTCCGGAGAGGGAGCCTGAGAAACGGCTACCACATCCAAGGAAGGCAGCAGGCGCGCAAATTACCCACTCCCGGCACGGGGAGGTAGTGACGAAAAATAACGATACGGGACTCATCCGAGGCCCCGTAATCGGAATGAGTACACTTTAAATCCTTGAACGAGTATCTATTGGAGGGCAAGTCTGGTGCCAGCAGCCGCGGTAATTCCAGCTCCAATAGCGTATGTTAAAGTTGTTGCGGTTAAAAAGCTCGTAGTTGGATTTGTGTCCCACGCTGTTGGTTCACCGCCCGTCGGTGTTTAACTGGCATGTATCGTGGGACGTCCTGCCGGTGGGGCGAGCTGAAGGCGTGCGACGCGCCTCGTGCGTGCTCGTGCGTCCCGAGGCGGACCCCGTTGCAATCCTACCAGGGTGCTCTTGAGTGAGTGTCTCGGTGGGCCGGCACGTTTACTTTGAACAAATTAGAGTGCTTAAAGCAGGCAAGCCCGCCTGAATACTGTGTGCATGGAATAATGGAATAGGACCTCGGTTCTATTTTGTTGGTTTTCGGAACCCGAGGTAATGATTAATAGGGACAGGCGGGGGCATTCGTATTGCGACGTTAGAGGTGAAATTCTTGGATCGTCGCAAGACGAACAGAAGCGAAAGCATTTGCCAAGTATGTTTTCATTAATCAAGAACGAAAGTTAGAGGTTCGAAGGCGATCAGATACCGCCCTAGTTCTAACCATAAACGATGCCAGCCAGCGATCCGCCGCAGTTCCTCCGATGACTCGGCGGGCAGCCTCCGGGAAACCAAAGCTTTTGGGTTCCGGGGGAAGTATGGTTGCAAAGCTGAAACTTAAAGGAATTGACGGAAGGGCACCACCAGGAGTGGAGCCTGCGGCTTAATTTGACTCAACACGGGAAACCTCACCAGGCCCGGACACCGGAAGGATTGACAGATTGATAGCTCTTTCTTGATTCGGTGGGTGGTGGTGCATGGCCGTTCTTAGTTGGTGGAGCGATTTGTCTGGTTAATTCCGATAACGAACGAGACTCTAGCCTGCTAACTAGTCGCGTGACATCCTTCGTGCTGTCAGCGATTACTTTTCTTCTTAGAGGGACAGGCGGCTTCTAGCCGCACGAGATTGAGCAATAACAGGTCTGTGATGCCCTTAGATGTTCTGGGCCGCACGCGCGCTAC
>NW_025725883.1:342500-347500 GCF_021461395.2 Schistocerca americana
CGTACCGTAACCTAACCTATATCGTACCGTAACCTAACCTATATCGTACCGTAACCTAACCTATATCGTACCGTAACCTAACCTATATCGTACCGTAACCTAACCTATATCGTACCGTAACCTAACCTATATCGTACCGTAACCTAACCTATATCGTACCGTAACCTAACCTATATCGTACCGTAACCTAACCTATATCGTACCGTAACCTAACCTATATCGTACCGTAACCTAACCTATATCGTACCGTAACCTAACCTATGTCGTACCGTAACCTAACCTATGTCGTACCGTAACCTAACCTATATCGTACCGTAACCTAACCTATATCGTACCGTAACCTAACCTATGTCGTACCGTAACCTAACCTATGTCGTACCGTAACCTAACCTATGTCGTACCGTAACCTAACCTATGTCGTACCGTAACCTAACCTATGTCGTACCGTAACCTAACCTATGTCGTACCGTAACCTAACCTATGTCGTACCGTAACCTAACCTATGTCGTACCGTAACCTAACCTATGTCGTACCGTAACCTAACCTATGTCGTACCGTAACCTAACCTATGTCGTACCGTAACCTAACCTATGTCGTACCGTAACCTAACCTATGTCGTACCGTAACCTAACCTATGTCGTACCGTAACCTAACCTATGTCGTACCGTAACCTAACCTATGTCGTACCGTAACCTAACCTATGTCGTACCGTAACCTAACCTATGTCGTACCGTAACCTAACCTATGTCGTACCGTAACCTAACCTATGTCGTACCGTAACCTAACCTATGTCGTACCGTAACCTAACCTATGTCGTACCTTAACCTAACCTATGTCGTACCTTAACCTAACCTATGTCGTACCTTAACCTAACCTATGTCGTACCTTAACCTAACCTGTATTGCGCCTTAACCTAACCTGTATTGCGCCTTAACCTAACCTGTATTGCGCCTTAACCTAACCTGTATTGCGCCTTAACCTAACCTGTATTGCGCCTTAACCTAACCTGTATTGCGCCTTAACCTAACCTGTATTGCGCCTTAACCTAACCTGTATTGCGCCTTAACCTAACCTGTATTGCGCCTTAACCTAACCTGTATTGCGCCTTAACCTAACCTGTATTGCGCCTTAACCTAACCTGTATTGCGCCTTAACCTAACCTGTATTGCGCCTTAACCTAACCTGTATTGCGCCTTAACCTAACCTGTATTGCGCCTTAACCTAACCTGTATTGCGCCTTAACCTAACCTGTATTGCGCCTTAACCTAACCTGTATTGCGCCTTAACCTAACCTGTATTGCGCCTTAACCTAACCTGTATTGCGCCTTAACCTAACCTGTATTGCGCCTTAACCTAACCTGTATTGCGCCTTAACCTAACCTGTATTGCGCCTTAACCTAACCTGTATTGCGCCTTAACCTAACCTGTATTGCGCCTTAACCTAACCTGTATTGCGCCTTAACCTAACCTGTATTGCGCCTTAACCTAACCTGTATTGCGCCTTAACCTAACCTGTATGGCGCCTTAACCTAACCTGTATGGCGCCTTAACGTAACCTGTATTGCGCCTTAACGTAACCTATATTGCGCCTTAACGTAACCTATATTGCGCCTTAACCTAACCTATATTGCGCCTTAACGTAACCTATATTGCGCCTTAACGTAACCTATATTGCGCCTTAACCTAACCTATATTGCGCCTTAACCTAACCTATATTGCGCCTTAACCTAACCTATATTGCGCCTTAACCTAACCTATATTGCGCCTTAACCTAACCTATATTGCGCCTTAACCTAACCTATATTGCGCCTTAACGTAACCTATATTGCGCCTTAACGTAACCTATATTGCGCCTTAACGTAACCTATATTGCGCCTTAACGTAACCTATATTGCGCCTTAACGTAACCTATATTGCGCCTTAACGTAACCTATATTGCGCCTTAACGTAACCTATATTGCGCCTTAACCTAACCTATATTGCGCCTTAACGTAACCTATATTGCGCCTTAATGTAACCTATATTGCGCCTTAATGTAACCTATATTGCGCCTTAATGTAACCTATATTGCGCCTTAATGTAACCTACGTTGCGCCTTAACGTAACCTACGTTGCGCCTTAACGTAACCTACGTTGCGCCTTAACGTAACCTACGTTGCGCCTTAACGTAACCTACGTTGCGCCGTAACGTAACCTACGTTGCGCCGTAACGCAACCCACGTTGCGCCGTAACGTAACCCACGTTGCGCCGTAACGTAACACACGTTGGGCCTTAACCCAACACACGTTGGGCCTTAACCCAACACACGTTGGGCCTTAACCCAACACACGTTGGGCCTTAACCCAACACACGTTGGGCCTTAACCCAACACACGTTGGGCCTTAACCCAACACACGTTGGGCCTTAACCCAACACACGTTGGGCCTTAACCCAACACACGTTGGGCCTTAACCCAACACACGTTGGGCCTTAACCCAACACACGTTGGGCCTTAACCCAACACACGTTGGGCCTTAACCTGCTCTGTAATTGTCATACGACGCGTTAAATTAGTGTAGTGTTGCCTAACTGCAACCCCCGCAATATAGTTTGCTACTCGCACTGCCCGGTCCCCAGTGTATCGCTTCATGTTAAACACCTTGCAGCTATACACTGTAATGTGGATGGCAGCAGGACGTACATGCTCAATGCCCTTTGCAGTTGTTCATTGGCATTTGCAGTTGTTCATTGGCATTTGCATGGCGAAGCACTTAGCCTACGCTGTGGTACGGCCTGTGTCAACTGTCCGCTGATGTTGTACGTCCAAATCACACACTGTACTGCACATTGGTCCTCATGTACTGAATGATACATCGTGGTACATGTGACCGTACAACGACTGCGCCAACAACGGCGAACCATGCGGTCCAAATGTTGTGCACTCAGCTACGTGTCGTCTCCCTATAAGAGCTGGATTGCAGTGTGGTATGCCCTGGATGGCGATCAGCATGAGCCGTCTGTTGATGTAGTGGCGCGTGTTGTCAGACGTAGTCGTCTCTTCTCACACACCGTGATAGCATGGTGCACTGCGTTCCACATCTGCGACATGCGACAGAGGCCGGTTGACAGTCGTTCGCGCAATGGACATCGCATACGTACGGGGGCCACCTTCCACGTGTTCGCGAAGCGTGCACATGTTGTTGCGTGTATGTGGGCAGACATAGTGTGTCGTGACACCTGACACAGGCATGCAACAATCGTTGAATTTGCAAATGGCGATGGACGCCTACGTTTGCTGGTGACGTTACGCAAATGAACAACTGGTAAACCGTTGTGGTGCGGTTGTTCTCGCTAGAGGTGAATCAGTGATGGCGACGATCGGTTGAGCTACCAACCGGTTGTTCCAGCGATACCCACCATGCCCACGAACGTGAATGGCATCTGGGTGTGAAGCGATACGCGGCGGTGGCTGGGTGGGACCGTCCCCGGCCGGTGAGGGGGGGCCTCCCGGCGTGCTGGCCGCGCGGTGCGTGGGCGCACGCGCTACAGCCGGCTGGTGGGGGCGGCCAGTGGCAGGCGCGCCGGCCGACGGAGGCGGCAGGCGGCGCAGCTGCGCGCCGGCGCACCCTGCACGCGGCGCCGTGCGGCCAAAGTAGGTCCTCGCGGGCCCGGTGCGAAGCGCGGTGGACATCTGCAGTGTGCTGGTCCGATTGAGGACTGTGTGCGCTGAGGATGCGCCGCCGCCCGGCGCTCGGCGCCGCGACGCCGTCTGCTGCTCGGTCGCCTCTGCGGTTCTCGCAGGTGGTTTGTATCGCAGCTGTGCGGACGTGTTGGCGCGTGCGCTGTGCTGGGAGAGTTCGCTTCGGCACCCAAGTGGGGCTTTTGTCCTTCTGTGGCGCTGGCGTTGGAGCTGCCGGTCACCGTAGGTGGCGCGTGTTGTCTCCCGCCGGCAATGCCACGACAGCACGCTCCCGGGCCTCTGTCGGCAGCGGCAAGCTCAGTTGGGAGCACGGGTGGTCGCACCTAAAGCGTCTACTCGCCAAACTCCGGGCGATTGCGCCTCTCTCGAACCCGACCAAGTACTTAGGACGGCGCTGCGCGCCGCCGGGACCTGAGAGGGTTTCGAGGTGTATGGTGCAGGGGAGCTCAGCCTCCTCCTGTTTGTAGAATAATTGAGCGGACGCTTGCGTGTTCGCGCGGGCCCCCGGGACACACTCCCGGGCGGCCGGCTGCTCAGCTCTAGTTGACGCAGCTCCCTGGTTGATCCTGCCAGTAGTCATATGCTTGTCTCAAAGATTAAGCCATGCATGTCTCAGTACAAGCCGCATTAAGGTGAAACCGCGAATGGCTCATTAAATCAGTTATGGTTCCTTAGATCGTACCCACGTTACTTGGATAACTGTGGTAATTCTAGAGCTAATACATGCAAACAGAGTCCCGACCAGAGATGGAAGGGACGCTTTTATTAGATCAAAACCAATCGGTCGGCTCGTCCGGTCCGTTTGCCTTGGTGACTCTGAATAACTTTGGGCTGATCGCACGGTCCTCGTACCGGCGACGCATCTTTCAAATGTCTGCCTTATCAACTGTCGATGGTAGGTTCTGCGCCTACCATGGTTGTAACGGGTAACGGGGAATCAGGGTTCGATTCCGGAGAGGGAGCCTGAGAAACGGCTACCACATCCAAGGAAGGCAGCAGGCGCGCAAATTACCCACTCCCGGCACGGGGAGGTAGTGACGAAAAATAACGATACGGGACTCATCCGAGGCCCCGTAATCGGAATGAGTACACTTTAAATCCTTTAACGAGTATCTATTGGAGGGCAAGTCTGGTGCCAGCAGCCGCGGTAATTCCAGCTCCAATAGCGTATATTAAAGTTGTTGCGGTTAAAAAGCTCGTAGTTGGATTTGTGTCCCACGCTGTTGGTTCACCGCCCGTCGGTGTTTAACTGGCATGTATCGTGGGACGTCCTGCCGGTGGGGCGAGCTGAAGGCGTGCGACGCGCCTCGTGCGTGCTCG
>NW_025725883.1:350000-352500 GCF_021461395.2 Schistocerca americana
CGCAGCCTGTCCTTCCGCGGGCCTCGGTTCGCGTCTGTTGGGCAGAGCCCCGGTGTCCTGGCTGGCTGCCCGGCGGTATATCTGGAGGAGTCGATTCGCCCCTTTGGGCGCTCGGGCTCCCGGCAAGCGCGCGCGGTTCTTCCCGGATGACGGACCTACCTGGCCCGGCCCCGGACCCGCGCCGCTGTTGGCTCGGGATGCTCTCGGGCGGAATAATCGCTCCCGTCAGCGGCGCTTCAGCTTTGGACAATTTCACGACCCGTCTTGAAACACGGACCAAGGAGTCTAACATGTGCGCGAGTCATTGGGCTGTACGAAACCTAAAGGCGTAATGAAAGTGAAGGTCTCGCCTTGCGCGGGCCGAGGGAGGATGGGGCTTCCCCGCCCTTCACGGGGCGGCGGCCTCCGCACTCCCGGGGCGTCTCGTCCTCATTGCGAGGTGAGGCGCACCTAGAGCGTACACGTTGGGACCCGAAAGATGGTGAACTACGCCTGGCCAGGACGAAGTCAGGGGAAACCCTGATGGAGGTCCGTAGCGATTCTGACGTGCAAATCGATCGTCGGAGCTGGGTATAGGGGCGAAAGACTAATCGAACCATCTAGTAGCTGGTTCCCTCCGAAGTTTCCCTCAGGATAGCTGGTGCTCGTACGAGTCTCATCCGGTAAAGCGAATGATTAGAGGCCTTGGGGCCGAAACGACCTCAACCTATTCTCAAACTTTAAATGGGTGAGATCTCCGGCTTGCTTGATATGCTGAAGCCGCGAGCAAACGACTCGGATCGGAGTGCCAAGTGGGCCACTTTTGGTAAGCAGAACTGGCGCTGTGGGATGAACCAAACGCCGAGTTAAGGCGCCCGAATCGACGCTCATGGGAAACCATGAAAGGCGTTGGTTGCTTAAGACAGCAGGACGGTGGCCATGGAAGTCGGAATCCGCTAAGGAGTGTGTAACAACTCACCTGCCGAAGCAACTAGCCCTGAAAATGGATGGCGCTGAAGCGTCGTGCCTATACTCGGCCGTCAGTCTGGCAGTCATGGCCGGTCCTTGCGGCCGGCCGCGAAGCCCTGACGAGTAGGAGGGTCGCGGCGGTGGGCGCAGAAGGGTCTGGGCGTGAGCCTGCCTGGAGCCGCCGTCGGTGCAGATCTTGGTGGTAGTAGCAAATACTCCAGCGAGGCCCTGGAGGGCTGACGCGGAGAAGGGTTTCGTGTGAACAGCCGTTGCACACGAGTCAGTCGATCCTAAGCCCTAGGAGAAATCCGATGTTGATGGGGGCCGTCATAGCATGATGCACTTTGTGCTGGCCCCCGTTGGGCGAAAGGGAATCCGGTTCCTATTCCGGAACCCGGCAGCGGAACCGATACAAGTCGGGCCCCTCTTTTAGAGATGCTCGTCGGGGTAACCCAAAAGGACCCGGAGACGCCGTCGGGAGATCGGGGAAGAGTTTTCTTTTCTGCATGAGCGTTCGAGTTCCCTGGAATCCTCTAGCAGGGAGATAGGGTTTGGAACGCGAAGAGCACCGCAGTTGCGGCGGTGTCCCGATCTTCCCCTCGGACCTTGAAAATCCGGGAGAGGGCCACGTGGAGGTGTCGCGCCGGTTCGTACCCATATCCGCAGCAGGTCTCCAAGGTGAAGAGCCTCTAGTCGATAGAATAATGTAGGTAAGGGAAGTCGGCAAATTGGATCCGTAACTTCGGGATAAGGATTGGCTCTGAGGATCGGGGCGTGTCGGGCTTGGTCGGGAAGTGGGTCAGCGCTAACGTGCCGGGCCTGGGCGAGGTGAGTGCCGTAGGGGTGCCGGTAAGTGCGGGCGTTTAGCGCGGGCGTGGTCTGCTCTCGCCGTTGGTTGGCCTCGTGCTGGCCGGCGGTGCAGGATGCGCGCGCCTGCGCGGCGTTCGCGCCCCGGTGCTTCAACCTGCGTGCAGGATCCGAGCTCGGTCCCGTGCCTTGGCCTCCCACGGATCTTCCTTGCTGCGAGGCCGCGTCCGCCTTAGCGTGCTCCTCCGGGGCGCGCGGGTGCGCGGATTCTCTTCGGCCGCCATTCAACGATCAACTCAGAACTGGCACGGACTGGGGGAATCCGACTGTCTAATTAAAACAAAGCATTGCGATGGCCCTAGCGGGTGTTGACGCAATGTGATTTCTGCCCAGTGCTCTGAATGTCAACGTGAAGAAATTCAAGCAAGCGCGGGTAAACGGCGGGAGTAACTATGACGTCACCATCCGGGCCGCCGTCAGGAGATGGTTCCGCCTTCCGGCGGACACCCCCCTGGGATACTTCCACGCTCCTGTTGCCCAGGGGGGCCTCGGCATTCCATCTTGCCGATGGATGGGTCCGACCCTCCGTCGGTCCCGTCTCCTGGCGCTGAAGAAGATAGGGCCAGCCTGCGACGGTGCAGGCATGGATGAGGTGCAGCGTGAGATCGAGGTGCTGGAGCGCCACCTAATGTGGGAGGGCCACCTCCTCAAATCGTCAACGCAGGTTGGGGAAATGTGGGCGGCG
>NW_025725883.1:357500-363290 GCF_021461395.2 Schistocerca americana
CCTAACCTATGTCGTACCGTAACCTAACCTATGTCGTACCGTAACCTAACCTATGTCGTACCGTAACCTAACCTATGTCGTACCGTAACCTAACCTATGTCGTACCGTAACCTAACCTATGTCGTACCGTAACCTAACCTATGTCGTACCGTAACCTAACCTATGTCGTACCGTAACCTAACCTATGTCGTACCGTAACCTAACCTATGTCGTACCGTAACCTAACCTATGTCGTACCGTAACCTAACCTATGTCGTACCGTAACCTAACCTATGTCGTACCGTAACCTAACCTATGTCGTACCGTAACCTAACCTATGTCGTACCGTAACCTAACCTATGTCGTACCGTAACCTAACCTATGTCGTACCGTAACCTAACCTATGTCGTACCGTAACCTAACCTATGTCGTACCGTAACCTAACCTATGTCGTACCGTAACCTAACCTATGTCGTACCTTAACCTAACCTATGTCGTACCTTAACCTAACCTATGTCGTACCTTAACCTAACCTATGTCGTACCTTAACCTAACCTATGTCGTACCTTAACCTAACCTGTATTGCGCCTTAACCTAACCTGTATTGCGCCTTAACCTAACCTGTATTGCGCCTTAACCTAACCTGTATTGCGCCTTAACCTAACCTGTATTGCGCCTTAACCTAACCTGTATTGCGCCTTAACCTAACCTGTATTGCGCCTTAACCTAACCTGTATTGCGCCTTAACCTAACCTGTATTGCGCCTTAACCTAACCTGTATTGCGCCTTAACCTAACCTGTATTGCGCCTTAACCTAACCTGTATTGCGCCTTAACCTAACCTGTATTGCGCCTTAACCTAACCTGTATTGCGCCTTAACCTAACCTGTATTGCGCCTTAACCTAACCTGTATTGCGCCTTAACCTAACCTGTATTGCGCCTTAACCTAACCTGTATTGCGCCTTAACCTAACCTGTATTGCGCCTTAACCTAACCTGTATTGCGCCTTAACCTAACCTGTATTGCGCCTTAACCTAACCTGTATTGCGCCTTAACCTAACCTGTATTGCGCCTTAACCTAACCTGTATTGCGCCTTAACCTAACCTGTATGGCGCCTTAACCTAACCTGTATGGCGCCTTAACGTAACCTGTATTGCGCCTTAACGTAACCTATATTGCGGCTTAACGTAACCTATATTGCGCCTTAACCTAACCTATATTGCGCCTTAACGTAACCTATATTGCGCCTTAACGTAACCTATATTGCGCCTTAACCTAACCTATATTGCGCCTTAACCTAACCTATATTGCGCCTTAACCTAACCTATATTGCGCCTTAACCTAACCTATATTGCGCCTTAACCTAACCTATATTGCGCCTTAACGTAACCTATATTGCGCCTTAACCTAACCTATATTGCGCCTTAACCTAACCTATATTGCGCCTTAACCTAACCTATATTGCGCCTTAACCTAACCTATATTGCGCCTTAACGTAACCTATATTGCGCCTTAACGTAACCTATATTGCGCCTTAACGTAACCTATATTGCGCCTTAACCTAACCTATATTGCGCCTTAACCTAACCTATATTGCGCCTTAACCTAACCTATATTGCGCCTTAACGTAACCTATATTGCGCCTTAACGTAACCTATATTGCGCCTTAACGTAACCTATATTGCGCCTTAACGTAACCTATATTGCGCCTTAACGTAACCTATATTGCGCCTTAACATAACCTATATTGCGCCTTAACGTAACCTATATTGCGCCTTAACCTAACCTATATTGCGCCTTAACGTAACCTATATTGCGCCTTAATGTAACCTATATTGCGCCTTAATGTAACCTATATTGCGCCTTAATGTAACCTACGTTGCGCCTTAACGTAACCTACGTTGCGCCTTAACGTAACCTACGTTGCGCCTTAACGTAACCTACGTTGCGCCTTAACGTAACCTACGTTGCGCCTTAACGTAACCTACGTTGCGCCGTAACGTAACCTACGTTGCGCCGTAACGTAACCCACGTTGCGCCGTAACGTAACACACGTTGGGCCTTAACCCAACACACGTTGGGCCTTAACCCAACACACGTTGGGCCTTAACCCAACACACGTTGGGCCTTAACCCAACACACGTTGGGCCTTAACCCAACACACGTTGGGCCTTAACCCAACACACGTTGGGCCTTAACCCAACACACGTTGGGCCTTAACCCAACACACGTTGGGCCTTAACCCAACACACGTTGGGCCTTAACCCAACACACGTTGGGCCTTAACCCAACACACGTTGGGCCTTAACCTGCTCTGTAATTGTCATACGACGCGTTAAATTAGTGTAGTGTTGCCTAACTGCAACCCCCGCAATATAGTTTGCTACTCGCACTGCCCGGTCCCCAGTGTATCGCTTCATGTTAAACACCTTGCAGCTATACACTGTAATGTGGATGGCAGCAGGACGTACATGCTCAATGCCCTTTGCAGTTGTTCATTGGCATTTGCAGTTGTTCATTGGCATTTGCATGGCGAAGCACTTAGCCTACGCTGTGGTACGGCCTGTGTCAACTGTCCGCTGATGTTGTACGTCCAAATCACACACTGTACTGCACATTGGTCCTCATGTACTGAATGATACATCGTGGTACATGTGACCGTACAACGACTGCGCCAACAACGGCGAACCATGCGGTCCAAATGTTGTGCACTCAGCTACGTGTCGTCTCCCTATAAGAGCTGGATTGCAGTGTGGTATGCCCTGGATGGCGATCAGCATGAGCCGTCTGTTGATGTAGTGGCGCGTGTTGTCAGACGTAGTCGTCTCTTCTCACACACCGTGATAGCATGGTGCACTGCGTTCCACATCTGCGACATGCGACAGAGGCCGGTTGACAGTCGTTCGCGCAATGGACATCGCATACGTACGGGGGCCACCTTCCACGTGTTCGCGAAGCGTGCACATGTTGTTGCGTGTATGTGGGCAGACATAGTGTGTCGTGACACCTGACACAGGCATGCAACAATCGTTGAATTTGCAAATGGCGATGGACGCCTACGTTTGCTGGTGACGTTACGCAAATGAACAACTGGTAAACCGTTGTGGTGCGGTTGTTCTCGCTAGAGGTGAATCAGTGATGGCGACGATCGGTTGAGCTACCAACCGGTTGTTCCAGCGATACCCACCATGCCCACGAACGTGAATGGCATCTGGGTGTGAAGCGATACGCGGCGGTGGCTGGGTGGGACCGTCCCCGGCCGGTGAGGGGGGGCCTCCCGGCGTGCTGGCCGCGCGGTGCGTGGGCGCACGCGCTACAGCCGGCTGGTGGGGGCGGCCAGTGGCAGGCGCGCCGGCCGACGGAGGCGGCAGGCGGCGCAGCTGCGCGCCGGCGCACCCTGCACGCGGCGCCGTGCGGCCAAAGTAGGTCCTCGCGGGCCCGGTGCGAAGCGCGGTGGACATCTGCAGTGTGCTGGTCCGATTGAGGACTGTGTGCGCTGAGGATGCGCCGCCGCCCGGCGCTCGGCGCCGCGACGCCGTCTGCTGCTCGGTCGCCTCTGCGGTTCTCGCAGGTGGTTTGTATCGCAGCTGTGCGGACGTGTTGGCGCGTGCGCTGTGCTGGGAGAGTTCGCTTCGGCACCCAAGTGGGGCTTTTGTCCTTCTGTGGCGCTGGCGTTGGAGCTGCCGGTCACCGTAGGTGGCGCGTGTTGTCTCCCGCCGGCAATGCCACGACAGCACGCTCCCGGGCCTCTGTCGGCAGCGGCAAGCTCAGTTGGGAGCACGGGTGGTCGCACCTAAAGCGTCTACTCGCCAAACTCCGGGCGATTGCGCCTCTCTCGAACCCGACCAAGTACTTAGGACGGCGCTGCGCGCCGCCGGGACCTGAGAGGGTTTCGAGGTGTATGGTGCAGGGGAGCTCAGCCTCCTCCTGTTTGCAGAATAATTGAGCGGACGCTTGCGTGTTCGCGCGGGCCCCCGGGACACACTCCCGGGCGGCCGGCTGCTCAGCTCTAGTTGACGCAGCTCCCTGGTTGATCCTGCCAGTAGTCATATGCTTGTCTCAAAGATTAAGCCATGCATGTCTCAGTACAAGCCGCATTAAGGTGAAACCGCGAATGGCTCATTAAATCAGTTATGGTTCCTTAGATCGTACCCACGTTACTTGGATAACTGTGGTAATTCTAGAGCTAATACATGCAAACAGAGTCCCGACCAGAGATGGAAGGGACGCTTTTATTAGATCAAAACCAATCGGTCGGCTCGTCCGGTCCGTTTGCCTTGGTGACTCTGAATAACTTTGGGCTGATCGCACGGTCCTCGTACCGGCGACGCATCTTTCAAATGTCTGCCTTATCAACTGTCGATGGTAGGTTCTGCGCCTACCATGGTTGTAACGGGTAACGGGGAATCAGGGTTCGATTCCGGAGAGGGAGCCTGAGAAACGGCTACCACATCCAAGGAAGGCAGCAGGCGCGCAAATTACCCACTCCCGGCACGGGGAGGTAGTGACGAAAAATAACGATACGGGACTCATCCGAGGCCCCGTAATCGGAATGAGTACACTTTAAATCCTTTAACGAGTATCTATTGGAGGGCAAGTCTGGTGCCAGCAGCCGCGGTAATTCCAGCTCCAATAGCGTATATTAAAGTTGTTGCGGTTAAAAAGCTCGTAGTTGGATTTGTGTCCCACGCTGTTGGTTCACCGCCCGTCGGTGTTTAACTGGCATGTATCGTGGGACGTCCTGCCGGTGGGGCGAGCTGAAGGCGTGCGACGCGCCTCGTGCGTGCTCGTGCGTCCCGAGGCGGACCCCGTTGCAATCCTACCAGGGTGCTCTTGAGTGAGTGTCTCGGTGGGCCGGCACGTTTACTTTGAACAAATTAGAGTGCTTAAAGCAGGCAAGCCCGCCTGAATACTGTGTGCATGGAATAATGGAATAGGACCTCGGTTCTATTTTGTTGGTTTTCGGATCCCGAGGTAATGATTAATAGGGACAGGCGGGGGCATTCGTATTGCGACGTTAGAGGTGAAATTCTTGGATCGTCGCAAGACGAACAGAAGCGAAAGCATTTGCCAAGTATGTTTTCATTAATCAAGAACGAAAGTTAGAGGTTCGAAGGCGATCAGATACCGCCCTAGTTCTAACCATAAACGATGCCAGCCAGCGATCCGCCGCAGTTCCTCCGATGACTCGGCGGGCAGCCTCCGGGAAACCAAAGCTTTTGGGTTCCGGGGGAAGTATGGTTGCAAAGCTGAAACTTAAAGGAATTGACGGAAGGGCACCACCAGGAGTGGAGCCTGCGGCTTAATTTGACTCAACACGGGAAACCTCACCAGGCCCGGACACCGGAAGGATTGACAGATTGATAGCTCTTTCTTGATTCGGTGGGTGGTGGTGCATGGCCGTTCTTAGTTGGTGGAGCGATTTGTCTGGTTAATTCCGATAACGAACGAGACTCTAGCCTGCTAACTAGTCGCGTGACATCCTTCGTGCTGTCAGCGATTACTTTTCTTCTTAGAGGGACAGGCGGCTTCTAGCCGCACGAGATTGAGCAATAACAGGTCTGTGATGCCCTTAGATGTTCTGGGCCGCACGCGCGCTACACTGAAGGAATCAGCGTGTCTTCCTAGGCCGAAAGGTCGGGGTAACCCGCTGAACCTCCTTCGTGCTAGGGATTGGGGCTTGCAATTGTTCCCCATGAACGAGGAATTCCCAGTAAGCGCGAGTCATAAGCTCGCGTTGATTACGTCCCTGCCCTTTGTACACACCGCCCGTCGCTACTACCGATTGAATGATTTAGTGAGGTCTTCGG